>NW_024412388.1:69391938-69509057 GCF_014898765.1 Herpailurus yagouaroundi
GACGCGGGGCTCGAACTCACGGACCGCGAGATCGTGACCTGGCTGAAGTCGGCCGCTCAACCGACTGCGCCACCCCCAGGCGCCCCGAATATATTTGTATTCTAATTGCCCATTACCCATGCACAGAATCTGGCAGATGAGTTTCAGAAGACAAACACACGGAACGTACTTTTGCTTGTTGCATTGCATCGGACCTAAAACAAAAATAAAAAAAGAAGGGTTGGAAATTCTACAATAGAATTTGGGCACCATAAAAAACATTGATTTTTCAGCAGAATTGAGAAGAAATTCTGTAAACATACTTTTACGATTTGAGGATTATAGCTCTCCCTACAGGCAGCTGCGAATGACTATATTTGTTATCATGAAAATGTTCAAAAATCATATAATTGAATCTCAACAGATAGATTTTTCCTGTCTACATCATAAGCATTTATACCAAATTCTTCTAAAGGGTAGTGGTTCTCAAGTGCTTCCACGAAGTTAAAAGTAACTTTTTTTTTTTTTTTATGTGGACACACTTCGTCATGCCTATTGAATTTAAAAAGAATAATGAGAGGGGAAAAGTGTATGTTCATAGATCTAAATGCAGGTACAGTAAGGCAGACACTAATAAAGGATTCTTTTAATAATAGGGTGACCACAGAGGAGTGTATCCACATTTGGCTAATATTTGAGTTGGAAATTGATTATAAGAAATTATGTTAATATTCAAACAGATTTGACAATCCTCTGAGAAGGGTATTTTCATCTCTTTGGCTAAACTTCTTGAGGCGTTTACAAAACTTTATTTAGAAGCATTATCAAATAATCAAAAGTTTTAATTTTCTATTTTGATACACTTTTTCCTATCAAACTATACAGTGTTGCAGGATATATACTTCCCAGTGTACAAGCCAAGAAGGGTCAGGCTGGTTCAGTAATGAATTACCCACCCACCCACCCCCCCCCCCAAAAAAAAGTTGCATTCATTATTCAGTTAGTGCTATTTCTTTCTCTTCAAGCAGTTCTTAAAACTGGTATGATGTGAACGAGTACATAAGGACATAGTACCTAAATGGTTACTGTTCTCTTCAGAAAATGTAATCTATTATGGATTGCCTCTATTAGAGAATACAATTTGGGAGCCATCTTTCATCTTTGTCACCAAAAGAAGAATCAACTTTAAAACAGATTTCTTTTTTAAAGTATATAAATGTTACCTTAAATTCCATTCAGGGGGCTCCTGAGTGGTTCAGTTGGTTGAGTGTCTGACTCTTGATTTCAGCTTAGGTCATGAGCTCACAGTCATGGGCTTGAACCCTGCACTGGGCTCCACTCTGAGCATGGAGCCTGCTTAAGATTCTCTCTGTGTCTCTCTCTGTCTCTCTTTGTCTCTCTCTCTCTCTCCCTCTGCCCCTCTCCCCTGCTTGCACACGCACTCTCTCAAAGGAAATTTTTAAAACTTTCAGGAGGTCCCCTGGTACGAATTAACTTTTATGTTTAAAATTATTAATCTATTGACTGACACGTTATTTTATTTATTAGCACAATGATTTTTTGGAGACTTCTCGGACTTCATTGGGTATAGAATTTCCACATCCTTGATTGTTTCTTTTTGTGATAGTCACGACTGTGAACTTTTATTCACATTGTTGTACCTATTCCCAGGGACAGACGTAACTGGTCTACTAATAATAAGGAAATTTTTTTCCATTTATTACAGTTGCAGCTTGATACAGTCCAGATTGACCACTTTTATTATTTTAAAATATAGGCTTGGTTTTGTTCTTACATACATATATATACACACACATATACAGACACACATGGATGGCCGATTCCTCTTACAGGCTTTTAAAATCATTTATGTATAAGGAAGAGGATCCATACAAATCTATAAAGTACTTAAATAGTTGTCAGTTCAAACTCTTACACATTCGAGGGTAGTTACATACAATATTTTAACCAGTAAAACAACAGCTACAGATATTTGACAAAATCACCAACACCATCCTCTCTCCACAAAGAAGCATTACACACAAATTCATTAACAAACCTCAAAAGACAAATTCATATGCACTTGTTAAAGGGATGCCTGCTTTATGTATTTCAGTGAGAAAAAAAAAGAAAATGTATGTTTCCATCAATTCAACTTTGAACTTCAGGTTTAAAATTGACCTTCAAGATGTTCTCATGAGATAGAGTGTTTGTAAAGAGTTTTAACTCATAAAATTTTTATTGCAGTTATAACCTTGTAAGTAGAAACACTTGACTGAACGCATGCAAGTTGAATTTCTGAAATGAAAATAGCTCTTCATATTTGATACTGAAATTTTCTTTAAAGACTGTAATCCCTGCAGTATTTTACGAGTACAACTTAGTAGCAAGTGTTCACACAATCCTGTGTTCCAAATATTTCTCTTACCATAAAATTGTTGCATTTAATCTCACACATCAGTATGAAGAGTTACTGTCATGTTGAATATAGATGAGGATTGCTTCACAGGGCAATAAAATGCGTATGCTTTTTGGTGAACATGCTATATCACCACTTCCTGCTGGTGAGCATCAAGTTGATTTTGAGTAGTCCTTAAATAGTATGTATTGGCAGACTAGAAGCATTAGCGAGTGAATAGTTGGGGGTTTGCAGATTATTTCCTGACCGTCTTAATTATCATTTGAATGGTATAGAATGAGGATTTTCTGTTATGTCACTTTGAGTCTTTCTCCAAAGGATCATAGAAACACATGAGCTAAAGGCACCAAACAAAACCTTGAATGTTTAGAAGATCACACGCTTAACCCACATATACTTTGTGCATCTTACTGGCACTTCATTCCAAAATGTATGGGACTAATGGAAACTCCTGTACATTATCCAAGTTCATTTCAAGGCACTGTGGTCACCGAGTTGTCAAGACCAGGGTAACGTATCTGTCAGAAGGCATTAATAATAAGCTGTAGGTGCACCATATAATAAGGCTTATTAAGTCTACTGTAAATATTTTTCAAATATTGGCAGTGGATCACCCCTCACCTCTTAATAAGGTTTCTCTGGATTCTTCATCCTTCTGCTGACAGCTTTACTGTTTACTGAATGTGCAGTAAACTTTCTGAGAAAGAAGTCTTCAGATGTCAGTTTGATTTTTAAAGCCTATTGTTTTAACTGGTAACATTTTTTTCTGAATACATGGTAAATTGCTGTTAGGTATGCTAGCATTTAACATTAGAGGTCACTGTACGAAATAAGAAACAAAGCAAATAACCCAATACAACTGAGCTGACCAAAATCCTCACCTGCTTTGGGAAAAAAAAATACTGCTCTGTGAATCTTCCACACATTTCTCCTATTGTTTGCTTATTGAAACTCTAAGACAAAAATCCCTTAGAAATGTTTAAAAGGCAAAGTTAGTCTTAAGCAAACCAATGTTGTCTGAGCAAAAGAGACCAGTGATGAATGATGGAGTTTGGAGTAGTTTTTGGAATGTTTTTCATAAGATTTTTAAATCATATGTCAGAACTAAGCTTTTTAAAAAGCGTTTTGGCAGTCACAGCAACATGGCTTTTGCTGTTTGATTTTATTAGGCATAAAATGACTGATCTTTTGGTATTCTCTTAGAAAAGCTGACAGCTACTGTGTAGAACCCCCAGGAATAATAATGATAGGTATCAGAGATATTGATTAGATGAAAGATTCACTTATGTTTTTCTGCTGAAATATCAATCCTGATAGATGGCTTTTAAACCAAAACATTGCATTAGCACACAGTAAATTCTTTCGGCGGTAGAACAAAGGAGCTACAAAACAAGAATTGCTGTGTAATTTTTAAAAGAGATCTCAGACTAAATGATGTCGCGTTTACTAATTTCACATATCGCAACGAAAGTGCTGGCACCTACTATTTAGTAGATGCTTCATAGGGGCCAGGCTCTGTGCTTTATCGCATTTAATCCCCTCCATAAGCCTCTGAGAACAGTACTCATTATCTACTTTTACAAAAGAAGATAAGTGATTTGCTTAAGGTCTCACAGCTGGTGAGTGGCCAGACCTGCCCTAACATGATGTTTGTTTGACTACAGAGTTTGGGCATTTAAGCCAACATATGTCACCTCTGATTTTCCTCGAAGTTCCAAGAATATTCTTTATCCTTCATGCACTCCCTCTGATTGTAGTCGGAGAGAACAGGTTGATTGGTTTTGAGGTTTTAGAGCTGTAAAGGAAAGTGAAGTAAAAAAGTCAGTTAATTAAGTCAAAGTGTTTCAGAGAAAGATACCCCTGGTAAAAGACCATCTACCTCAAATTTTAGAAGTGGGCCCATTAGATAGATGAGTTGTAGTTGAATGTAAAGTGTGTTGGTTACTAATTTACTATTTCCCTTGGGAAATAAAAGATCATCATGAGGGAATTGTTGGTAGGAATCAAAAACAAAAACAGATTTTGATTCAGGATGTCAAATTTCTAGTCCTCACCTGACCACTAAAATAATATTGGCTTACTCAGTCAACAATCACAAAAAATGATGAACAGTTTATTCGAGTACATGCTTTTTATTTTCCTTCACAGTCAAGTCATAATAACAATGGAAAAGCCATGCAAACAATCAAAATAGTTGAGTTCCCTTAACTCTTTTAAGAGTTAGCATTGTTTTAAATTTAAATGGTGGGTAAGGTGAGGGGTGTGTGTGTGTGTGTGTGTGTGTATTTCAGTGTTTAGGGCTTTTCAAGTTTGTAATCTAGCATTGTCTTTAACATTTGGCCAGAGACCTATTCTTTTCCTTTGAAAAATTAAGAGTTTGTTGGAAATGTAGTCCACTAAGGCAGGTATTACACTGAGCTTTCTGATTTATTGCATTAATTCCCACAACTGTTGAATGCAAGCATTCTTACAAGGGAGGACACTGAGGACCTAAGCGTCAACTTAGCCAACTACAAAGCAGCGTGCGGGAGTTGGAACTCAGCCTCAAGCTTGAGCCCAGGCCCTTAAGCTCTGTTTAATTCTGCCCCTAAGGACAGTCAGTCTGCCTACAGCCCCCCCGCCCCCCCCCCCCCCCCCCCCATCTCCATCCTAGCAGTCAGGCAGTACCAAAAGCCATGTGCACTGACTTTTCTGCTCATTAAGTAGCTGGTCTTGGGGGTAATGGAGGTAAGGGAAGAATACATAAGGGATCTGAGACTTTATACGTGGGCTCCCGTCAAATTGGACACTGTCCCTTCTCCCAGCCACTGCACCTGCGGGCCGTCTGAATGGCCTTGGTGCTACTCACTCCTGTGGCTGGCTCCTGCTTGCCTCCCGTCGTTCCTTTCTCTCCATTTTCTCTTCAAGCTTTTTGGGTTTTGGTGGTGGTGGTATTTATTTTATTAAGAAAAACCATATTAGTTCTTAATCGTATCTACTTTCGTGTATCATCTTTTCACTTCACGGATTTGAGCCTTTATTCTTGCTAGAGTATATATTTTAGTGTGCAGATTTCCTCTTTAATCTCATTGTCTTCCAGCTCCGTAAGCATTTTTAAAAATCTCATCTATTTTATATTATTTTTTAGTATTAACCTTTCATCTTTATTGGGATATAAATTGCTTATTTTAAATTTCTTTTTAATTTTACTTCCTAATTTCCTGATTTTCTTTTTGCCCTTCATGTTCTTTAACAAAACAAAAAAGTTCCTTCTGTTTCTTTTCATTGTGTTTCTTAACTTTTCTTTTCAATAGTCAGCCAGAGTTACAGCCGCAAAAAAACGGCAGCCTTGAAAAAGTCTCCAGCATTTCAATCCTACTTGCAATTCTTATATATTTATCCCAGTTTTAGTGTTTATTGTATATGATAAGGTATTCATATAAATAATTGAATGAAGTAGAGGTATAATGGTTATGGAATCTTCAGACTCACATAGACACAGGTTTAAGTTGGCTCTCTCTTGGGCAAATTGCTTCACCTCTCTCAAATTGTTTCCTCCTCCGTAAAATTGGAATCAGCCTACCTTGCCAAGGGTTGCCGTGCAGATTAGAAGTAATGTATGTAAAGTGCCTTAGCGCAGCATCTGGCACATGATAGGCACTCAAGAGATAGTAGCTTTTTTCTTCCAGAAGATATCGTGAGTAGCATAAACATCTCCCGATTTTAAGTTTTATGAAAATAATCAGTCATCAGGACTTCAACTGGGTTGTCATTATCTGCCTCAAGCTGTGTGGCCAGGATGGATCGGTAACACTTTAGGAACAATGCACCCACGGCCCGCTGGCTCCCGCCGCCAGAGGTGGGTCACTCTAGGGGATGCTCGGCTGTCTGCGGTGATCTGGGTTAAGGAGAGCAAAGGGGAGCAGGCCTCTGAGTCTCCTTCTGGAATATTAACTTAGCTGATTAAAACAACATTTATCTTATGCGGAGAAGTGTGCCCCTCGGTTTTCTACTTCTCTGCTTTCTCTTTTCCTTCCTTTTGCCTCTTGTTCTTGCCTACAAAGCAGCAGACAAGTCTCTTGCTGTATTTATTTCCTTTTTCTTTAATCATCTTCTATGTGTTCTATGTATAAAAGTAAGTGGTGGAACACAGAAATGAAGGATGTCTCTGCCCCTGAATTAATAGTGGTAATAACTAACATTGATCACCTATTGTTTGCTAAGTGCTGTATTTAAACCCTTCCTGAATATTATTTCATTTAAAAATGCTAATTTTTGTAACAGTCCTAGGGCATAGACACTATTATCACCTGCATTTTTATAAGTGAGGAAACCAAAGCTTAGCAAGGTGAAGTAACTCGCTGAAGATTAAAAATCTAAGTCACTGGAGAACCTGAGAACCTAAGTTCCTAGGGACCTTGTTATGATACAACAACTGACCTGGCTTGGAACCAAAACATATTTAAGAGGATAATTACAACATGATAAGCTAAAGGCTTAACTATTGTGAGAGCACAAAGGAGAGAGGGGTTGACTGAAAGTAAGAAAGGCTTTATTGAGGAGATCGTGTTGGGCTAGGTTTTGAAGGATAAGCAGGAGTTTGCTAGGTGAACAAAATAGAGAAGGAACATTCTAGGTAGACGGAAAATTGTGTGAAAAGCCAACACACGTGAAAAGACATGAGATGATTTGAGGGAGATGTTCTTTGTGGCTGGAAGAATATAATGTGTCTGATGAGTGTGGTGACCAAAAGTCTGGGGATGTAGTAAGGCCAGAATGAAAGGGTCTTGAAGGCCCCTTGGGTGCTGGAGCTGATGTCTGTTATTTTCTGCCCATGTTAGAAGATGGGAAGGGAATTAGTGTTTAGTGAGATCTCTATGTGCCTTATTCACATTATTTCATTTAATTTTCACAACCATACAAGGAAGTAGGCAATTATTATCATTATTATTATTATTATCAAAGTATACAAGTTATAAGAGAAGCTCTCACTAAGTTCTCACAAAATCAGCATGCTAATGTAGCACCCAGAAAGGGAAACAGAATACGGACGCCCAAAGCCGCCGTGTGTCCTCTCCCAGAATTATACCCCCAAGGATAACAGTACCCGGCTTCTAACACCATGGTTTAACCTTGCCTATTTTGAGCTATGTAAAGTGGAATATGGCAACATGTCATATGCTGTGGAGGACTTCTTTTCTTCAACATTATACTTGTGGGATCTGTTAACGCAGGCATACACAGCTGTAGTTCATTCCTTTTCATTGCCGCATAATGTTCCATCGATGACTACATCACGAATTATTTTGCTAGCCTCAGAGTAGCTATTATGATCTCTCCTTCACAAATGATAAAACTTGGGTAGGTTATAAATAGCTTTAAATCACAGAGCTAAAAAGCGGCAGAACTAAGACTGATCCAATACTATCCCATTCGAATGCCTGGAGGGCGGTATCAGATGGGGCTTGAATCATTGAATCTCTAGTCAACAATACTATATCGAGAGCATTGCACCATGATTTATTGTGCGCCAGGTACCCTTCTCGCTGTCGAGGGCACAGCAAGGAATAAAACAGATTCCCTCCCAATAACATTTAGATGAGAAGATAGCATCGACCACCATATAGAGCATCATATATGGTACCATCGGCTGCTGTATACAGCAAGGAATTTGTAGCAGGCCCTGTTCTAAGTGCTTTGCCTGTATTACTTCATGTATTTTGAAAACAAATCCCAGGAGATAGGTACAGTAGCTCTTCTCATGATCCCCATGTTACAGATGATGATGTGAAACGTGGAGAGTGCAAGTCCCCCGCCTTATGTCCCACAGTTAGCACACAGAAGAACCAGGGTTCAAATCCAGACAGTTTGGCTCCAGAGTCTGTGCACAAAGCCACAGAGCCTTGAGGGGTAAAATGATAAAGAATACCGTGGTAAGAAAGCTGGTCTGGCTAGGATGTGGGAAAGGCCTCCCAAGGAAGGCATGTGTCAGTTGGACACCTGAATAGTGACGAAGAGGTTCTTGTTTGAAGATCTAGAAAGAAAACCTCCCAGGCACAATGAACATCATGTAAAACGGCTCTGAGTCAGGGATGAGTTTGGCGTGTTTAAGGTCAGAAAGAAAGAGGACAATGGAGAGAAATGAGGTCTTAGCCACAGACAGGTTGGAGCTAGAGAGACATGGGGTGAAATACCACCTTCAACACATACTAGGAGCTATTTTTCTTTCTACATTGTTCTACCTTGTTGGTTTCATAACCAACTTCATTGGTCTCTTCCGTGGAATAACATGTTCTGTAGAAAGGCTTAGAACAATTTCTTTATCCATTCATCCGTTGACGGACATTTAGTCTCTTTCCATAATTTGGCTATTGTTGAGAGTGCTGCTATGAACACTGGGGTACAAGTGCCCCTATGCATCAGCACTCCTGTATTGCTTGGATGAATTCCTAGCAGTGCTATTGCTGGGTCATAGGGTTTATATACACAACGGAATACTACGTGGCAATGAGAAAGAATGAAATATGGCCTTTTGTAGCAATGTGGGTGGAACTGGAGACTGTTATGCTAAGTGAAATAAGTCATAGAGAGAAAGACAGATACCCTATATTTTCACTCTTATGTGGATCCTGAGAAACTTAACAGAAGACCATGGGGGAGGGGAAGGAAAAAAAAAAGAGGTTAGAGAGGGAGGAAGCCAAAACATAAGAGACTCTTAAAAACTGAGAACAGAGGGTTGATGGGGGATGGGAGGGAGGGGTGGGTGGGTGATGCGTATTGAGGAGGGCACCTGTTGGGATGAGCACTGGGTGTTGTATGGAAACCAATTTGACAATACGTTTCATATTTAAAATAAAAAAAAAAAAAAAGAAAGACTTAGAACACTGACGAGGCAAGTAATCAGCGTTCAAAATTTTGTTTCTCCTTATTCCTGTTCCCATGCTATCCCTCCCCAAGGACACTGGTGCAACCAGGAACTGCGAGAGGTCGTCAGTAGCTTGTGATAGAAGGTGACTATTTTCTCAAAGTCTCCCGTCTGCTCTTTTTCATTACTGGTTGTAAATCACCAAGTGGGGTTTGGAGCTGTCATGAAGGGCATCTCAGGTCAGAATCCTTTCCCCATTCACGTAGCAGATGTGGCAAGGGTCGGAGTGAAAAGAGAAGGACGCCCAAAGAGCTGGAGGCTCAGTGAAACTTTACCAGGACACCTCTGAAGTCCAGAACTGCATTTCTCGATGTCTGTCAGGGTGCATTTCAAACGAGAAAACGGCCTCTGTTTGGGATTAGCACTGTTTCAAGGTGAGACAATGTTATGCGCTGCTCGTCGGATGAGTCGGTTCTAATTATATGCCTCCTTGATTGTTCTGCAGATTGATTAGAACCATATTCAAGACATTTGTAGATCATAGTTCCTGGACACTTCTATATGTTAGCAAATCAAGTATAATTTATCCCTGGAATTATTGGTTAGGGACGGCTTCTTTTTTTCAATGCATGTTCTCTCTAGCTTATAATTTTAATTAGTGCTTGCTCCCAGTTCACACCGAGAATAGGGATGATTGTCACTTCGGCACTGATGCACAGCCTTAGCTTGTAATGCAACTTTGACTTTTACATTCAGATTCCTTAATCAGTGCTGGATGTAGGATAAGGGAAACAGCTGAATTAAAGTTACAGTGCCGTAGGAAATTGAATAGCCCTTCAATTTAGGAAGTGAATTTGAATTAGATTACTCGTAGGCAAGACTAGGTCTGCCAATCCAGGTATCCTTATCTACCATAACCAATTTTGAGCAACGATCACCCTTTTCCTGCACCCAGATCCAAATGCAAGTGACTAGACCCACAGGCTGGAGAGGGCTCCGTGTAAGAGGGGAGACCTTGCTGCCTGGCACTCTGTTGCTCATAGCTTCTTGAGGAAGGGAATCGCAGGTATTATTGCGAGGCGATTGCAGAAGATTTTGGTGATTAGATTGCCTCATCGTCTATCCTTCTGCCATAAAACGACACCAAATTTTCTTCCCCTTTTTCTGTTGCATTGAAGGAGGTAAACAAAGGCTTCCCTGGTGCTTTTTGCTGTAGCAAATGCCTATGTAGGAGGGAAGGACAGTTAACTTCCTGAAAATGCAAAATAGCTGTAAGAAAAAAACCTGCTTTGAATTTCTGATTACCCTCTTTCTACCCAAGATAATATTGTATTGTTTCTTGCAAGATCTAGTATCTTGAACAAGATAATTATATTCCTCCTGAAACTCAAGCAGAATTTTCCCTCTGTGAAATACAAGAAAGCTACCTATTTCAGAAAGATGTAAGGTTAAATTTAATCACTTCATCTCTGATCTTCAAGTGAAATTTAATTATCAATGTCTTGACATACATTGACTAATGTACAAACAGCGCCAATGAGTGCAGAAGAGAGGGAACGTGTGCAAAAAATAATAATAATAATAAAGAGTTGAGAGGAGTTTGACAGAAGTTTGAAAGTGTCGGCAATGCAATCTGATTCAGCAAGTTCAAGCTCTTTCCTTCCTAAAAATGCAGCTGGTATTAAAATGCAATATTGCTTGGCAGTGCAAATATGAATATTTAACAGTAACAAGCTGATGCAGTTTAAATGTTCACAGGCCCTGGTTTAACAGAGTTTTGTGAGGGAAGATTTACTTTCCTGAAGTGAAAGGAGGTGTTTGAAATGAAGTAGAATATCCTTGAGGATTTTTATCACCCACTAAAGTTTGAGGAAGGCTGTTTCATTGCAGAGTTGAGTTTGATCATCAGAAAGCCAGTGTAAACTTTGCCCTTAATGAACAGTCTGAGTAAGGAAAGAATTTTCCCAAATAAAATTAAGGCTTGATATTTGTCGTGTTAGTCAAGATGCTCCAGAGAAACAGAACCGGTAGGATGTGTGTATGTATAAAGAAAGGGGGGCGCCTGGGTGGCACAGTCGGTTAAGCGTCCGACTTCAGCCAGGTCACGATCTCGCGGTCCGTGAGTTCGAGCCCCGCGTCAGGCTCTGGGCGGATGGCTCGGAGCCTGGAGCCTGTTTCCGATTCTGTGTCTCCCTCTCTCTCTGCCCCTGCCCCGTTCATGCTCTGTCTCTCTCTGTCCCAAAAATAAATAAACGTTGAAAAAAAAAAAAAAAAAAGAAAGGGATTCATTTCAAGGAACTGGTTCACACTGCGAGGGAGGCTGGCAGGTCCAAAATCTGCGGGTGGAGCAGGAAGCTGGGAGAGCTGAGGCTACAGTTAAGTCCCAAGGCCTGCAGGCTGAAGAATTCCCTCTTGTTCAGGGGAGGTCAACCCTTTGCTCTACTCCGGCTTTCAACCGGTTGACAGAATCTCCTCCACAATCTGCTTTGGTCAAAGTCCACTGATTTATTGATTTCTTTATTACTGAAGCATAGTTGACACCCAATGTTACACTAGTTTCATGCACTTTTTTGTGGCCAGAGTCAGGAAGAGCTATGGCATTGCTATATCCCAGAGACTGTAGCTTTTCATGATCCCTGTGAAACTGAAACAACAGTCTTGGTATCATCTGGTCTTGTGGCAGTCTAGGAGAGCTCCTTACCAAGAATACATAGTCACTGGGATTTGGGTTAGATATTATTTATATCAACCTGCTTACAAGCTAAGGATCTCAAGAGATTGCCCCCAGGAAGGCAAATGACAGTAACACACCCTATTGGGTAAATGAGAAAACCAAAATGGCACCATGATAAAATATTATAGCAGAAGGGGAAGGGAATATCAGCCTTCTTTAAAAAAAAAAATTAATGTTTCTACTGATTTCTGAGACAGAGAGAGACAGAGCATGAGTAGGGAGGGGCAGAGAGAGAGGGAGACGCAAAATCCGAAGCAGGATCCAGGCTCTGAGCTGTCAGCACAGAGGCCTACACGGGGCTTGAACTCCAAACCATGAGATCATGCCCTGAGCCAAAGTCGGTCGCTCAACCAACTGAGCCACCCAGGCGCCCCATCAGCCTTTTCTCTTAATGAAAAGTCATCTCAGGGGTGGCACCTGGGTGGCTCAGTCCGTTGAGTGACTGACTCGATTTCAGCTCAGGTCATGATCCCAAGGTCATGGAATTGAGCATCAAGCTCTACACTGAGTGTGTAACCTGCTTCAGATTCTCTCTCTCTCTCTCTCTCTCTCTCTCTCCCTCTTCCTCTACCCCTATTCCCAGCTCATGCACTCTCTCTCTCTCTAAAATAAAATTTAAAAAATAATTTTTAAATAAAATGCTTAAAAAATTTAGTAGTTTTGGTAGTTCAAACAAGTTCTGGAGATGGATGGTGGAGATGGTTGCATAACAATGTGAATCTACTTAATGACACTGAACTGTATACTTAAAAATGGTTAAAATGGTAAATTTTGTGTATATTTTATCATAATTTAAAAACTTATCTGGACTATTTTCCCATGTTTAATCTCCTGTTTATTATAAAATATCAATTATTTAGTTAAATATTTATTTAACCTATCTGCAACTGGTATAAAATAGACCCAGAGACTAATTGAAAAGAGTCTATATGAGACCTTAATGTACTAAAAAGGAACATTTCACTGCAGGAAATATTTTTACTTTTGGAGAAAAAAATTTTACCTTTGGAGAAAAAAAAAATCGATAATCTTACCTGAGGTGACATGTAAAAACAAACAAACAAAGAAAACCATGAATATTACAGAGTTAAATATAGCAGTTGGAATTTTTAAAGTTAAAAAAATGTAGATAGAGATGTTTAGATATAGAAAGACTTTATAATCAAAAAAAGAAAGATTTTATAATCATAAGACCAATGAAGGAAAAATTATATAAATAGGAGTAGATCACATGCAACATAAAAGTCTCCATAGAGGGGCGCTTGGGTGGCGCAGTCGGTTAAGCATCCGACTTCAGCCAGGTCACGATCTCGCGGTCCGTGAGTTCGAGCCCCGCGTCGGGCTCTGGGCTGATGGCTCGGAACCTGGAGCCTGTTTCCGATTCTGTGTCTCCCTCTCTCTCTGCCCCTCCCCCATTCATGCTCTGTCTCTCTCTGAGAGACAAAAATAAATAAAACGTTGAAAAAAAAAAAAGTCTCCATAGAAATAATGAAAACAAATACAAAAATCAATATTTAATAAAAACATTAAAATGTATTCAAGCTTACTAGGACCAAACATATAAACTTTTACAGGGGAGAACGCATCAGTTAGTAATATAAGCAGTTCCAACATCATAACAAAGTGTCTCACTGAAGAACCTGACTTACTATTTTTACTAAATTTATCAGCAGTGAAACCACAGTTGTTTGCACTGTTTTGGCCTTTACAGATTTATGTAGGAATTTCTGAGCAAACTCAATGAAGAAAGCACAGAGATAATTAGATTGTTAAGACATCTACACAGCAAACTCAAAGAAACTGGTATTTATTAAATCTAAGGAAAAGCATTGTTTAAAACAGTAAAAGTAGAAATATTATGTTATCAAAAGGCACTAATCAGTTTTGTTTCTACAGAAGAAAGAAAAAGAAGAAGTGGTTCTTGCAGGATAATTTATATCACAGTCAAGCATTTTGGATATTCCAAGGCACCAATTTTGCAGTAGGTTATGAAAGATGGTTCGAAAAATCTTTCCAGATGATATTTTAAAACAGAGAGAGATTTTATTCTAGCTCAGGTGCTTTTGTTTTAGGTTAGAAGCTCTACGAAAAACCCTCTCAAGTTTTGATTCCAAATCCAGACTTGATGCAAGATAGCTTTATAAATGCATGTTTTAAATAGATCTCAATGCTCAATAAAACCAGCTCTCATGCTTCAGCCTGAAATAGTCCCCTACCTTCACAGAGTCCACTTACACATGGCACTTGGTCTGTTACAATATCAAGCAAACAGAGCAAGTTATCCTCTCAGCCAAAGGAATTCTGGGTTTGTGAAAATTAGGTATTCTCTCAGACTCCATGTAAAGTAGATTAAACGAGGTAACAGTGTGAACAACGTGAAAATGCCTCTCTCAGAACTGGGAGCCACCCCAGCAAATAAGACTTGCACCCTAGCAGAACATATAGTTGAGAATTAGAAAAAAAAAAAAAAATATATATATATATATATATACACACACACACATATACACATACATATTCATATATTCAAGGCTGGTTTTACATTAGTGTTATAAATAATTATAATATTAATATGGAGAATGTTTACTATGTGCCAAACACTCACTTACTCCTTCAATAACTCTGTGAAGGAGGTAGTATTATTATCCCTTCCTAAGATGAAGAAGCTAAGGCACAGAATGGTTACAAGAAATGTGGAGATGTGAAGGGACATGGGGGGGGGCAATCCGGTTGGAAAAAGAGCCTGAGGATAAATTGTGGGAGATTTACAATACTGTGATACAAGTTTATACTTTATTCTAGGCAGGCTTTTGTGAATTTCTGAGGACAGAAATGACTAACCATGGTATACTTACAGCATTGGTCACTGTTCTTATTACACTGGTGAATATGTACCAGGGTAAGAACTGTAGTCTTGAGATATTGAAAGGGCTTAGATATTAGGTAAGGGAGAAAAGAATGGGGATGGGAGGGAGGTCCTAGGTTGAGACATTATGGAGAGAGGATATACAGAAACTTGATTGCTAATTGTATGTCATGAGAGGGAAAGGAAAGTTGAGGATGTTTTCTTTTTATTAATTTCATAAAGAGGGTAGGATTGCATTTCATGAATAGTATCTGCACGCAGTTGACCATAATTTCCGAAATGCGTTAATTATCCAGGTCATTAACTTTCATAAGTTTTTAATTTGCTTATTCAAAATTTAAATATCCTGCCAAAACCCAGGTCTCTTAATACATGAAAAAGTAAGCCAAGGCTATTTTTGAATTTGTGACTAAATAACAAAGAGATTCAAATCAACTCAGGCAGTTAAGGGAATAGATGATGTCAGTAAATGTTTCTCGAATGAATGGGTCAAGCAGGTAAGCTGACCTTTTCTCCCATTACGGTAAATTGTTCTAAAGTTGAAGACCTTTTGGCAATTCTTTTGAGTCTCATCAAGTTCAAACAATGAACCACCAGTGACAGGATTTAGATGCTCATAACTCCCAAGACAATAGAGGAAGAGAAGAGATTTGAGAACCAGGACCTCCAGTTGTACATGCAAGGAAAGAGGACCATGTATATTGGTAGTATGAGTGGGCAGTGAGACTCCCTCGTCCCTTCTTCCACTCATTCTAGTCATTCTTGGCATCTCTTACCCATTCTTCTCTCTCCTCCCATACTAATCTCCTTACCACTCAATTCGATTTTCCACCCTTCATTCAGTTTCTGCTCTCCTTTGTTCTGGAGACACCTCAATTTTCTTCTCGTTGCAGACCTTTATGCTTTCCAGTCTCTGTGTCTACAGTGTTTCCCCTGCTTGGGTTTGCCAAAAGCCTTCCCTTACAGTCTTCAAAGATCTCTTTCATTTCCCTTCCCCTCTGCAGCCCATCACGACCGGGAGTGTGATATTGAATCTCTCCTTTATTCTAACGTGCTGCTTGTTTCACTCCTCGAAAACCATCACTGCTGAACGCAAAACATAATGTAATACTTACTTAGAATAGGCCTGCTTTTGCACTAATATCACCCAGGTTGGATAATTCTATTTGACAACATTAATACCGTGTGGCTGAAGTGTAGGCATGTAGACAGCAGGAGGTGATTTTATTTAGCTCTCTTAGAAAAGCACAATGAGACTCACTGCACTATTAATAAGTACTGCAGTACCATTTTGTAACACTACTCTGAGGAATCAGACTAAGGCTGAGTGCAGAATGGCCAGATTCTGGCTGTGTGTATTTGTGCTTCATGCTGCAAGGTTTGAACCTTGAGGTCAGAGACCTGAGAGAAGGAAAAGGAAAAAGAAGGTGAAAACCACACGTGTCTTTGGGAATCTCCACCTAACAAGCCTGCCCTCTCTTCCCGTTGGGAATGTGTTCATCCTCCCTGCATCCTGGTTTAGGCTGGCTGTTATTATTTCTTCTCGTACACTCTCCCCTCTGCTTCATTAGCTAATCATAGAGCAGGAGCCGTTCTACCAGCATGCACTGTTTCTTCGAACTCTGCAAGTAAAGCTAACACTCACTGCTTAATCACTTTTCTCTCAACAGGTAAGGATAATAAAACAGTGGGGAAAATGACAAAATTTAGTGCACCATTTTCTGTGTTAGGAGTCATGAACTAACTTTTTCTCTGACGTTCAATCACTTATTGTAGCACAGCAAGGAACTCAAGCAGGTGCGACCTCAGCATCTTCACTCCTGAGATCGGAATGAGCGGTCTCCTCCAGTTCAAATCCCGGGCGGATGGTGCCTGCAGGACTGACTGCGAGATGGCAGCAGAGGATCGAGCAAAAAGGCCTTGGGCTGTCTTTTTGTAGCGTATCTGCAGGGCCCGGTGCACCTGAGATAAAACTTATAAAGTGAAGTTCCAGAAGGGACAGTTATAGATGTCATCTACTCCAATGTCCGACTTGTAGATTAAGAAACCAAAGCCCATGAGGCTGAGGTGACTTTCCCAGGTGACTCTGGATATTGAGTAATAATGGGCATTGACTGACCTGACTCCTATGACAGATTACTGAATTAAGTAGCTTCAGTGAACTCTGATAAATATTTCAGATTTTGATTTATTATATTTTTATTTACTATGGCCTTGGTAAACACATTTCTTTTCCTCCTTCCAAAGCAAGTTCGTTATTGTCTAACCCGACAATGTCCAATTGTCGCTAAACAATTGTTTAACGAGGCCTAGCACTGTACTAGGTACACTGTCCTAAGCATAAATACGAAGTATAAGACATAGTCCCTGCCAATTTGAGGTGTACAACCTAAATATCTCTCAGGAATTACTCCATGCTTAAAAATCGAATCTGGACTTGGTTGCCAGTATTGCAATGAACATTCTTTAAAGTCAACAATTTAAAGCAAAACATCACACCCCACATTTATTGTGGCATTCAATTTATTCCTAGCAGTATTAACTTCATGATTTCTTCCTAGTAGAATCAACTTCATTATTCCACGGGGAATGGATCATTTTGGGGGACGGTTTGTTACTATGACATAAGAATATCCCATTCTAACTAATAGAGAGATATTGGCGTTCTGAGCTTATTTGCTGTTATTCTTATTCTGTAGCATTGTGTTGTAGATAGGGTATATTATTATTTATGTCAGATAAACAGTGATCTGAAGGAAATTTTTCTTGACACATGGTTTATCTTTTTGTGTTGCTCTACCAAATAGATTTTTTGCCTATGATTCTGTGATTCTCCATCAGGTCTCTTAGTGATGGCTTTTTCTCTTAGGATGGGTTTTCTATAAGACAAAACTTGAAGTGAGAGGTTAAGTGCCAATAGTTTATGGAAGTAGAAACCCAGGGAGGTAGAAGTGAAGTAAAAGGAGAGCAAGGCCAGGAAAGGAGAACAAATATTAAGGGAGGTAAATTACAGAGCTGACCGTAACTTGTGATAAACTGTTTTGTTTCTCAAAATGTCTTCAGCAAAGCTGAATGAAGTTAATGTGCCTCCAAGCAGCGGGGAGGATAGATGGGAAGAGCTCACATGGATCAACATCTGCCCCATGGGATTTGAGCTCCCAGACATTTCTGAGGGGCATATGCATGGATGTGGCAGAATCTCAAGCCTCAGTGGTGACAGGGAAGTCCAGGAGCAAGCAAGAGCTGAGGCTGCTGTGCTGTGAGAGACATAGGGGTGCTGGGAACACTTGCCACAGCAGACAGCAGAGACTAGCTCCACGATGGGGGAGTAGCGCTCCGCCTTCCCTTCAGTCCCTCTGCCCAGACAGCATAGCAAACGAGCAGACCTTGGGGGATGCATAAACTGAATTGGTTCGAGTTGTATAACTCCAAAAAGACAGTAATACTATAGTCTAAGGATTAAAAGATATGACGTATACGAAGTACTTAGCACAGAGCCTGTCACAAACTAACTGGTAACCGGAGGCCATCAAAAAACAATCTGGTAACAATTTAGCTGGTTAAGTATATGTGTTTTGCATATTTCTTATTTATTGTCCTCTTATCATATCCCTGAACAGTAGGAGGGCAGTTCTCATTCCTATTTTACTTAGGGGAGGGAGCCCAGTGAAGAATAAAGGCAACAGAGGCATTGAATTACTTCCCAAGGCCAGTCAAGCCTGGAAGATCTAAGAACAGAAGGCCAACTTATCAACACAATATGTCCAGTTCTCTTTCTTTTAGACTACTTTGATTCTTAAGTCACCGTAATGTTTCTAGTAATTTAATTGAGAACCAAAAGAGCCAGACAAGCAACAAAAAACCAAACGTAACTTTTATGCTACCATTTCATCTTGTACTTGATACCTGGATTTTTGGTAGCCATGAAGACCTCAATGTTCCTAACTAGAAAGAGGAATATTCTTTTTATAACTTAAGAAAAGTTGAGCTGTCAATTCTCATCTGATATATAAGGCGGAAATATTGTGGAAAGGTAAGATTCAGATTTATTTTCTAATCATTTCTTCATGAATATGTAAAGAAAATCTTTTCAAAAATATGTAAAGAAATCAATAGCTATTGTTTTGAACAAGTAAGTAAATGGAAATCTTGGGTATCTGGCAAAAATGGATGATGAGCCATTTCTCTGTGGACTGTGGACATTTCTAATTTCTTTCATAAAATATAATTTTTGGCACTGTAGACATTTCTAAATCATTCTTTCATAAATGTAATTTTTTGCTTATAAGACATATGTTATTATACAAGAAAATAAGCAGAGATAAGCAAGAAGAAAAGAAATTGGTATATAGTCTCAATAGCCAGAATTAACCTTATTTTTAAAAATTTTTTTTTCAACGTTTATTTATTTTTGGGACAGAGAGAGACAGAGCATGAACGGGGGAGGGGCAGAGAGAGAGGGAGACACAGAATCGGGAACAGGCTCCAGGCTCTGAGCGGTCAGCCCAGAGCCTGACGCGGGGCTCGAACTCACGGACCGCGAGATCGTGACCTGGCTGAAGTCGGACGCCTAACCGACTGCGCCACCCAGGCGCCCCCAGAATTAACCTTATTAAACATCTTAAAATCAATTTTCCTTCTCAGTCTCCCTTCCTTTCTCCCTCTGTTCCTTTCCATCCTCTTCCTCTTTCTCTCCCTTGTTCCTATTTCTTTCTCTTTTTCTTTTTTCCATAAAACTACTGTTTTCGCTGGATTTTTATATTCAACATTATAGACTCTAATAATATTTTGAATTCAAAAAGAAATTTCTACACATTTGTACTGCCTTAGCAATTTTATCTAGTAATTCTCAGAAAATTTCTAACTAGAGGCTCCACTTGACAGTTGTATAACCTACATTCAGAGCTTGTTTTGCTGAAGGTCACGTAGACTGATATCCTAAGAACTTGGTTGTATTGGCTCAGACAGTGAGAATCATCAGTTTAATTGACTCCCCTCATCTGCACTGGGGAGTGAATGACACAGAGGTATTGGACCTAGTCACTCACCATTAGGAACCACCCTAGCAATTTATGTTCTTCATCATGAAATATTGAATTGCCCAATCACAGAATTATAAAATTGCAGGTGTATTATTGTCAGAATTTCAGAGATCTTGAGGATACTAAAATTGATTGAGTATGCTAATAAAAACATCACACCCTAGGCAATTTGGTGAGTAAGAGTCAACAGCCCTGCAGAATGGAAATCATTCAGGGAAAATACCCAAATTACCAAAAAAAAAAAAAAGAAAAAAAAAAAGATTCCTAAAATAAATTTGTAATAACACATTGTCTTCACTATTTTTGTAGCCTGTGCCATTCTGTCTGTGGTCTGTGCAGACAAGGAGCATCATGAGAGAACAGCTCTTGCATTGAAAAGGTGCAGAAGTATAATTTATGACACCTTGCAAACACACTGGGGACTGGGACATCATTTCACTTTCAGCTACTGGCGTGCAGGAAAAGCAAAGGAAAAGTATTAATGTGATACATCATTGCCTTTGGAAATTGGGAGAATAATTAAGTTCCTTCCTGACTCCCATTAACACAGTTTGCCATTTGCTATAACCATCCAGCCCCTACATACACCTTGGAGTGATACTTTATGAAAGAAACAATGAGAAATCCCAAAACTTGAGGCAAACATTCTATAAAATGCAACTTGGGAATGCCATGAGTAGCCCATCAACATTTTTGGGGGCCCCCACTGCATATCACTTAATGGGTGTAAACTGCAAATGTGAATTGCAATGGGATTTTGTGGAGTCAGTTCAGTATATCAATCACCCATACTGTTAAAAAAAAGTGATTGAATTAAACAAGGTCAATTTAGTCAAAGTGATCGAACTAGTTGTAAATAGAACCACAATCATGGTCATGTTTCCTAAGGTTCTTGCACACTGTGTGTTTCTTGGAGCAAGTGAAGACCAGTTCCAGAAGCATTTATCAAATGCCTGCTATGTGTTCAGGCTACGTATAGGCATACCTCAGAGATACCGTGGGTATCTCTGACCACCACGATAAAGCAGGCATCGCAAGAAAGCAAATCAAGTATTGGTTTTGGTTTTCCAGTGCATATAAAATTAGTTTACACTAACTGTAGTTTATTAAATGTGCAATATCATGTATAAAAATATACATATTTTAAATAAAAAATACTTTATTGCTAAAAAATGCTATCACCTGAGCTTTCAGCCACTTGTAATCACTGATGACCATAACAAATATAGTAATAACTAAAAAGTTTGAAATGCTGGGGGAATCAGCAAAATGAGACACAGAGACATGAAATGAGCAAATGCTGTTGGAAAAATGGTGCTGATAGACTTGCTCAAATGCAAGGTTGTCGCAAACCTTCAATTTGTGAAAAACTCAGTATTTGTGAAAGTACAACAAAGTGAAGTGCACTAAGGTGAATTACATCCATACAAATTGTCCTTGAGGGACTTTCAACTGATACTTAGCAGAGGTAAAAGGGGGATGAAAAACACGGTGCACGATGTAAGTCCCAGATAGTGGGAATGTTGGAGGAATTTAGAAGTGGGTGAGAACTAGTACTGTGAAGTGGTCAGAGAAACCTAGCAAATGGGTGTGGCTTGGGTAGTAGTTGAGCTGGTCCTTAAATGATGACTGTAGGTCAGAGGTGGAAAATAACAGCGAGAGTGCAAGACAGAACAAAAGTCACACAAAAAAACCAAGAAGGAACAAGGCGTTTGTTCGTTTCCCCAGTTAATTTAGCAAATATTTATGGAGTGAGGTTTATGGGCCCCACATTCTGCCAGGTGCTGGAGAGACAGACTAACAGGGCAGAAATTGTTTCTTTTCTTATGGAGATTTCAGGTAACCTGGCAGAAGTGATGCTGGCTGCACAGTAGCATGGCATGAAGTTGGAAGAATACAGTTAAGTACGAGTCACAGAGAGATCCATCCCTTCACGTCATATTTCTTTTCCCATCCACAACCAGATAACGCATGCTGCAATGGGTTAAAAAGCAAAGCAACATTGGGGCTCTGGTTGGCTCAGTTGGGTAAGCATCTGACTTCTGATTTTGGCTCTGGTCGTGATCTTATGGTTCATGAGATTGAGCCCTGAGTTGGGCTCTGAGCTGACAGCATGGAGCCTGCTTGGGATTCTCTCTCTCCTCTCCCTCTGCCCCTCCCCCGCTCATACTGGTGCACTCTCTCTCTCTCTCAAAATAAGTAAATAAATACATAAACTTTAAAGAAAAAAAAAAGCAGGCTAAAAAAAAAAAGCAAGTCAACATTGACATTGAGAATAGACCCACCTTGCCAACGCTCAGTGATGTGTGTATGTAGAAGATATGGCTTAAGATGGGCACATAGTGTCATAATCTCACATGAATTGGTTCCCTTAAGAGCAGGTATGCCCCACTTCAGGTCTGCAATGGTTGGTGAAGGTGAAGGAAAGAAGGGGATATTTTTGACCTACTATGTACAAGACACTGCACTGGATCTCTCATCTTCACGGCAATTTAATTTACATGATTACAACAAAACTACTATTGCCATTATAAAGATGAAGAAACTGAACTCTAGAGAGATTTAGTGGCTTCTCTGAGAACATACAACTAGTTAAATGGGGGAGCCAAACTTATAACTCAGATACAATTAATTCCTCTGCTCGTTGTCTTATTCGCAATTACTATTTTGCTATACAGCTATTGAGAAAAATGAGGGTGTTAGGATCAGAAGCCATTTTAAGAAGGATTATAATGAACTCTAGCAATAGAATTTAGAATCCTATTCTCCATTTTCAGATATAAACTTCTGGTATAAGGGATCTGGGTTAATAGTAATAGGTATGTAAGAGGAAATAAAAAGAAAAGTAAAGACAACCCTAAGGGTAGTAATAATTAAATTTTAACAAGAAAGGCCTATGTAGACAGAAACCAATTACATTTAGCAGAATATACTTGTGCCTTTTGAAATGATTTCAAAGTATGGTTTTGGCTTTGAACAAAAACCTAGGGAAGGCTCCTCCTTTTGAGTCTTCTCCCATTGGCAAAAGCGATAGATAGGGTAGGCAGACTAATGGCTCCCAAAACATGTCCCTGACCTAATCCCCAAAACCTGTAAATATGTTAACTTATACGCAAAAGACACTTTGCAGATGTGATTAAAGTAAGAATCTTGAGTTGGGAGGTTATCCTGGATTAAGCAGATAGGTCAAGCACAATTATAGGGATCCTTACAATAGGGAGGCGGAAAGACTAAAGTCAGAGAAGGTGATGTGACAATAGAAGCAGAGTGTTGGAGGAGGTCTTGGGGAGGATGTGACTACCAGTTGATCTGTGAGCTGGACCTGGGCACTTACCCCTTCTTCTGTTCTTGGAATGTGCATTCTGTTTTCCTTCCCTGCATGAGGAGCCACAGCAAGGACACAGCCTTTAGATGGTGGTGTTTTGTTGAGACAGTCTAGACCATATTCATGGCTGAACACAGTTAAGGCCTCTATATAAATTTTGCAGATTATGGTGGGTGGGTGCAGACACCTAATAGTCTTGTGACCACCCAAGACAGGCCTCGTTAAGTTCTCTTGTTTATTAAACCTGCCATCTACCAATCTGGACTGGTCTGCCTCTTTTTTCTATCTCTCTTTGCCTTCCTTCCTCTTGCAAGTGGGCCAGTTTGCAAACCAACACAGAGACGGTGAAGGAGATGCGATGACGTTATGCGGTGTACTGAGCCAAGGAATGCAGGCCTCCTCTAGATGCTGGAAGAGACAAGAAAACAGATTTAACACTAGAGCCTCCAGAAGGAATGAAGCACTTGACAACTCATTTCAGACTTCCAAGTGCTAAAACTGTTTACAAAATCACTGTATTGTTTTTAGCCATTTAGTTTATGATTGTGATGGCAGCAATAGAAAACTAATACACTGTATGAACTACCTGGTCAGCAGTGAATTTGAGGCTGCAATGATTTTTGACACCAACTCCCTGGACTTTGATCAAACTTCATAGCACAAGGGCATGATCCTCTCTAAGACTGCCCTCACTTTAGTCATAAGCTTGGGGTCCACAGGCCACTCTCACTTCTGACCAACTAACTCCACATGCAGGGTTTCACACTAACCCCTCAGTTTTGATCATTTTCTCGAACAACTTATAAGGAACTCAAGGAAGCATTATACTTATGATGACACTTTTATTATAGCAAGAAGATATAAATTAGAATCAGCTAAAGGGAAAGATGCTCAGGATGATGTCTAGAAGGATCCCAATGTGAAGCTTCTGCTGTCTTCTCCCCATAGAACAAGGATGCATTATTATCCCTCCACCACATGGATATGTGACAACAGCAGAGTATTGATAATCAAGGAAGCTCACCCAAGCTTCAGTGTCCAGAGTTTCTGTTGGAACCTTATTATACCGGCAACTGATTGAATTTCTGGCTATGTAGCCCCAGTAGCCTTCCTATCCCCAGAAGTTGGACATAGCTCAATGGCCCAATGTTCCAATCATGTGGGTGGTGTTTCTAATATGACCAGCCCCCATTCTGAGTCATCTTGTTAGCACAAACTAAGGCCTACAATGAATCGTTTCATTCGCATAAACTCAGGTGTGGTGAGGCCCACCATGAATAATACTCCCACAACTCAGAAAATTCCAAAATTTAGGGGTTACCTCTGAGGAACCAGGAACTAAGTCCAGTCACATTCTTTATTATGCAGGAAGCTCTGTCTAAAATGTTTTCTGAAACTAAGCCTATGTTGGTCTGGTGATGAGATAGGTGCTGTACCATAAAGTTTGGAACCATGTGGCATGTAAGTGATATGGCACCTATCTCAGGCATACTGAAGATTGGCTTTTAGCAGCAAGATTAATTCTTGAGTTGGGGAGCTCACAGTACACTTTGGCTAGGATTGGCCTTAGGACTCACTAGGAAAGAGATGAAAAATAAAATCTTTGGTAGCTATGATATGGGCAGATAGGACTATCTTACCTGCTCTCCATCTTACATATCAGTCCCTGAAGATGAATGCCTTCTTGAAGGTGTCCTGAGATTTAAAATAAAATGCAGTAAAATCATTCAGTGGTAAACCACACAAGTGAAAAATGTTGAATACTCTTTATTTTTTCCTGTTTTGTGCTCATGAGAAATCTTTCAGTTTGAACAAATGCTACAGATTTTTCCCAACATGAGTTCTTTATTTGTTGAAGAAGAAATGGTAGCCCTTCTAAAGGACTTGTCAACATGGGGAAAATGTCCCAGAAGAGTGGGGCTTTCTGATATCTGACTGAAGCCCAGACTTATGAAACAAAAAAATTAATAAAAAGAGAAAGAAAAATCTCTGAAACCAACCTAACAGCAAAAAGTTGTTTTCAAGACAGATGGGAGGAACAAGAGAGAGGGGACATGATTTCAATAGGTTCTCCAGTAGGATCCCATAACAAGAGACACATGTGCTTGGTAAACTGCTAGATTAAATTTGTGCCAAAAAAATAAGCCAGTAGTAATTGATGCCCCTTGACATCAGCAATCTGATGCTGGTTTTCTTCAACAAGACGGTCACAAACATAAAGCAAAGGTTGCACTTCTCAGAGCTCTTTCTTTCCAGTCACATGGTCACTGTGATGGGAACATTGCAATGGCATCAGTGATTCAGTAGCTACTATCCCTCCAGTAACAGTATAAAATAAACATTTAGTGAGGATGAATGTATGAATGAATGAATGACAGGTGACTGTAGCAGGTTGAATGGTGGACCCCCAAAAGATAAGCCTATGTTCTAACCCCTGGAAACTGTGAATGTAATCTTATTTGGAAAAGGGTTCTTTGCAGATGTAATTAAGTTAAAGACCTCAAAATGAGGCTATCCAGAATTATCTTTCGGGGTGGCAAATCCAATGACAAGCATCTTTATAAGAGACACACAAAGGAGAGATGCACAGAGATGAAGGCCATGTGAAGACAGGGACAAAAATTGAAGTGATCCAACTATAAGCCAAGGAATGACTGGAGGCACCAGAAGCTGAAAGAGGCAAGGAAGGATTCTCCTCTAGAGATTTTCAAGGGAGCATGGCCCTGGTGATGCCCTGATGTCAGACTCCTGCCCTTTGGAACTGTGAAAAAATAAATTTCTATTGTTTTAAGCCACTAAGTGTGTGCTAATTTGTTATGGCAGCCCTAGAATTAAACCCAACAAATACAGCAACTGTATACATACATGAATGCAATAGATTTTAATATATATTTTTTAACTTTTATTTATTATTATTGAGAGACAGAGAGAGAGAGCATGAGCATGGGAGGGGCAGAGAGAGGAGGAGGAGACACCAAATCTGAAGCAGGTTCCAGGTTCTGAGCTATTAGCACAGACGCGGGGCTTGAACTCATGAACTGCGAGATCATGACCTGAGCTGAAGTTGGGTGCTTAACCAAATGAGCCACCCAGGCACCCCAAATGCAATAGATTTTTAAAAATATATTCCTCTTGTGGTGCCTGGGGGGCTCAGTGGGTTAAACGTCCAACTCTTGGTTTCTGCTCATGTCATGATCTCACGATTCAAGAGGTTGAGCCCTGAGTCGGGCTCTGTGCTAACAGCGCAGGCTGCTTGGGATTCTCTCTCTCGTCCTCTGTCTCTCTGCCCCTCCCCCACCTCTCTCTCTCTCTCTCTCTCTTTCTCTCTCTCTCTCTTTCTCTAAAAAAAACACTTAAAGAATATATTCCTCTTATACTATAAAATGTATTAATGAGTTTGCTTTCACAGATTTTTGGTGGCAGTTACCCTTTCAGCTCTAGCAACTCTTTAGATTATAGTCATTACAAACAGCACAAAGAACACAATGTGCTATCAAAAATGAAAAGCCAAAACAGTAAGACAAGAAGAATATACCTATTGTTTAGTTAGCACTGCACAAGATTGTACCTTTATAATATTTTAAAGGAACTAAAAGAGAATCTTCAGTAGCTTTGAATTTCCTTCTTAAACATGTTGTTTAAGTGTGGTATAAAGGACCAAGGTTTATTTACATATTAATAATGTATTTACTTTTCAACCTTGGAACTGGAAGTAATATTTAAAGCTTGTTAAAAATGAAGCTTTAAAATTCACAATTAATATCAACCATAAATATATGAATCAAAATAAGTACGATTTTGACAATTATTCGACAAACTCAAAGTGAAACATGAATCTGAATAATTAATGCTGCCTGGAATATTTGGGTTATTTTGGTAGCCCAAATTATTCAAATTCATTATCCACTTGAACTATGCTTCTTTTCTGGCTTCTAATTTCATATGGCAATTAATTATTTTTTCCATTTTCACATAAGCAGTCATTTCCTTCCATCTTGTAAATCTTTGTTAAATGTCACAGATAAGAGTTTACCAGTTTTCTTCTAGGGCAGCCTCAGAACATTGCCGTGTTCTAAAATGTGCTTTCAATTTCAGGTCATTCCATGCTATGTGGGTGACTAAATCAAATCCTATACACAGAAGAGGAGAAGAGGATTAAATTAGTGAATAATCTTCATTTTCACTTAGTATGGAAAAAAAAACCCTCATTCCTTAGTTTAATATTATATTTAAAATTTTGAATTTGGAAAAGCTTATTATAAGTTTTGGATCATGGGTTTATCTTTGAACAGAGGCTCAAATTTTAGGAATATGGACACTTTGACAATTTTGACATTGATATTCCACGTTGCTTTGCGTAACTCATCAAACCTTTTTGTATTGTAAAATGACAATAATAATACCATCTTCCTGGCTCCCATGACTTTGTTTTAAGGCTCTAAGGGTAGAATGAATGTGACAACGATATTGAATATTAGAGATTATTATCATTTGATAGTTAATCTGATTGTGTAATTATTTTTTACTTAAAATTTTTTATTGTTTTTATTTTATTTTTGAGAGAGAGACAGAGACAGAGAGAGATGAAGACACACACAGAATCCGAAGCAGGCTCCAGGGTCTGAGCTGTCAGTGCAGAGCCTGACATGGGGCTCAAAATCACCAGCCATGAGATCCTGAGCTGAGCCAAAGTCGGATGCTTAACTGACTGAACCACCCTGGCGCCCCTGATTATGTAATTAAAATGTAGTGTATTTATCTTCAGAACACTCTCCGTTCAGTAGATTTATTTCATTCTCAGGTGTGATGATCTTTTGTATGTAACAAGTCATTTGTAGTTCATTTAAAAACTGACCATAAACACCAAGTTCATTTTCCTTTAAGCTATTGTTGATGTCAATACTGTTGATGAGTGACCAAAATTCTAATAGGGCAAATTAGACCTTGGATGAAAAGGTTTTTTTGTACAAAATGTGTGGCATTTCTGGTTCCTCAGTGCCTTTCATAGTCACTCTCAAGTTAGAGTCAGTGGGTTTTTCAGAGAAAATCTTGGCTCCCAGAAAAAGTCTGGGCCTTCTCAGTGTCCTAGTCCTGCTCAGATATATGAACCAGAGGAGGCCAGCCCAACTGTCCTTGCAATTGCCTTTTACAATCACAGTCATAGGAAGGGATTTACTATGTGATTTGCGTGTCTTCTTCATGGGGTACTATTTCCCCCCTCTTCATCTTTTGAATTGTCAGTCCGTCACGGCTCAGCTGTGACACCACATTCCTTGCCCAGATTTTGCTTATGGAATTAGGCACTCTTGCCTCTTAGTTCACATCTCTTCCTCTGGTACCCTGGTAGATCACTTATCCACTCAGATGGAAATTACAGTTCACCCTCAAACAACACATAAACTGCATGGGTCCACTTAAACATGGATTTTTTTCAATACATACAATACAGTACTATAAATATGGTTTCTGTTATGATTTTCTTAGTAACATTTTCTTTAGCTTACTTTATTGAAAAAATACAGCACACAATACATATAGGTGTTAATCGACTGTTTACACTGTCGAAAAGGCTCTGGTCAACAGTAGGCCATCAGTAGTTAAATTTGGGGGCAGTCAAAAGTTACATGAAGATTTTCCACTGTGTGGGGGTTGGCACCCCTAACCCCCCTGTTGTTGAAGGGTCAGCTGCATTTGTTCCCGTGCTGCTTCTCCCTTTATTCTTGAGCTCAGGGGTTGTGTCCTTGGTTGATGCTTCCCCAATAATGACTCTCCAGGGATGAGCACAGTCAAAAACTCAGTGCTGAATGCATGAATGAATTACTTCTATTTTTATAGTAGCAATGTGTTAGGGCGAATTTTTGACTTAGGTTTTGTTCAAATTTGTTTAATAAATAGCTAAATGAAAACATTTTGCTGATTTATGGTATTTTTTAATTAAACTATAACAATGGAGGTAATTTTCCTAAAAATCGATGTAGTATACTGCCCCAAAGTAACAGCTTTGATTTTCTGATATTTTAGATTATAGCTGCAGAAACAGCTAATGCAACTCCTTAATTTCTTCAG
The DNA here is from genome assembly GCF_014898765.1 of Herpailurus yagouaroundi. NCBI lineage: Eukaryota > Metazoa > Chordata > Mammalia > Carnivora > Felidae > Herpailurus > Herpailurus yagouaroundi. The sequence goes on from NW_024412388.1 coordinate 69,421,214, forward strand.
CCAGGAAGGAAGGTAATTTTTATCCCTGATAAAATAAAAAAGACACACAAACAAAAAAATACCATCTTATGCTCCCTCAAAGCAAGATAGACTTTTATTCCAGGAATGGAAAAATCGTTTGGAAGCTGAGAGTTTTGGAAGTTTTCAGAGCATGTACAGAGTGGAATAATCCTTTTAAACCTGTTGGCAGCTTTGCCACTGACTTGAGATCCTGGTAGGCCCCTCTCTGTCTCCCTCCCCCAGTGGTCCTGCCATGCCCTGTGGTTGCCACTGCTGTTCTGGGATCTGGAAGGTTTCTTTTCTTTCCTCCTTCGTCAGTCACATCCTGGGTCCCTGTCAGCATCCATCTATCTTCCCCATTATTCACTCTACCCTATCCTTTCCAGCACCTACATTCAGGTGCTGGTGCATAGACACAGAGCTCTCAGCTTTAGGATTGTACTACCTGGAGGGACTTACATCATCTCCCCTCTACACTAAGCAGGAGGCTCTGGATGAATCAATAGATTGACCCAGGAGCCAGGGTTCTAAATGAACTGCCTATTTGCTCTTTGAAATACAAAACCCCAATCCACAGAAGGTACGAATGTCCTAAAAACTTAAGAAATTTCTCAAAACAGTGGGCACATTTTCCTAAATTTCTGCTGAGCTTACTGGAAATGTATATAAGCCTTAAACCACTTGGAACATGCCATTCTTGTCTCCTAATAGGTTTTTAACTCAATTTTCACATTAGAATGTATAATATTCTATAGGAAAAAGGCAGCCTTACCAATATAATTTCAAGGTGACTGCATCTTTTATGTAACATATGTCTAATGCCCTGGGTATAATAACTACCACTGTGTAACATCCCTTAAATTTCCATGGGTAATTAATTGATAACTGTTCTGTGGATGTTATATAAACCCTTTATTAAAACACATAATTCAATAAAGAGAGATGTAAGTCCAAAGCAAGTGAAGGACAGCCTTTGGTTTTCTTTGCTTCCATGTGCAGCTAAACTGGGGCTGCCAGGTGGAGACCATTGCCCTCTTCAAGGATGGGGTGATCATTCTTGGGGAAAGAGAGAAACAACCAGCCACCAGCCCTTTCATGCAACAACCTCAAATTAAAATGTGAAAAGCACAACCAATCTGGAGGCCTCTCCTCTGGCTGGGGTTAGCCTCTGTGGTTGGCACTCGGAACTTCCTGTAATGAAAGACAAATTAGCACACCGCACTTATAAACAGGGGAATCAATGAAACCAAAAGAAACGGCCACAGGAAAATAAAAATTAAACGGGAGATAAAGAATGATGTCCTCAAATATTGGAAATACTCCTCACCCAACAAAGGCTCCTTTGTATTGTTTTGCTAAAGCTGACTGTAATTTCGATGTTTCATAAAAATTTAAGTGGAGATTTTCTTTCCGTGGTAGACATAAATCTCCTGGAGGAAAGATTTTATATGTAATTCCAATTTTGTGGTGCTAAGAAAACAAAGAACAGGTGAAGATTTTACTGCAGGTAATTTTGTAAATTATTAAAGAAAAAAACCTCCCACAGCCATGCCATAAACACGCTCTCTATCAAAAACTAAAATAGCAAATCAACAATACCTTTTTTTAGGTACGATACTCAAACCCTAAACTAGAAATAAAACTGCCTATAAATATTTACTGGTGAGATGACTCTGTGATAATAAATAGCTCTTTCAAACCAATGCAGAAAATATCAAAATACTGAAATACACCTGTGACTAAATATGTAAAAGAAGCGCAATCTAATATATGCAGCTCATATCAATGTGCATGCTAAGGCTTTGTTGAAAACTGCATTTTTGAGATTTTAAATTATTTAAGGGGCATAAAATAATTCATTACAAATCTGCTTTTAAGAAGTACAGAATTAGACATATAATGGGTTCATTCATAAAGTTTAGGAGGCAAGTTTAGGAACATTTTTATTAATTTTTTTAATATGGCATATGCACAGCTCAGGGAAGTTCTTTTCCATGTGTGGGAAACAATATCTACACTTGGCAGTTTGCTGGCTTCCACCAAAGAAAGAACACTTGGCAAAAAGAAATATGGCTTGAAAGAAATGGAAAGGCTCTGTGACTGGTTGATCAACATTTTTATCTTTTGACACAAAAATTTATTGCAGTAGATTGTTTATTCCCTCAAGTCTTAGAGAACCATAAAAGGAAATTATACTTGAGCTTCATTTTATTGCTAGGAATAGTTTAATGCTGAGAGTATGTGTCCTACTTTGGTCAAGAACCTACTGGCACTTTTCTATCAAATGGAACTGTTATTCCAATGACCTAAACCTAAGACATCTTATAGGACTGTGGCAGAATTCTGGAGAAATTGGACATACACTGAGTGTGAGAAAGAGAGTCAAAGGAAGGCAGTGTAACAGAAAAGACAAACACAGAGAGGCAGAGAGGGAGACCGGGAGCGGAAGCAGAGAAGGGCAAGGGGGAAGAAGAGATAGAGACAGAGAGACACAGGGGTAGAAAAATCTTCCTGGTGAGCTACCAAGGGTCTAATTGTTGCTTTCAAAGTTAATTTAACAATCTTTGCCAAGGTAGCATGAATTTAATGTGATTGGTGGCCTGATTCCCATTTTTGGTTATCATACGATTATGAATATAAGTTTAGGAATTATGTCAGTCTCTTGCTCACCATTTTTATCTTTGGATTTCTCTGCACAGCAGAAGAGCTTAAAAGACAATGGAAATTTCAAAAGAAGCTCACTCTGCACCTCCCTGCTATCCCTCCCCAGAATGAAGCACGTTACTCAGTGGTTTACCTAAAAACCCAGCGGCCAAACCTTATTAATGTGAAATCAATCTAGTGCCTGGCTCACTCATGCCTCTGGGAATCTCATCAGATGTTGGCAGTCATGGTATTTGAAGAGAGTACTACAGCTGCTCTGGTAAGGATCCCACGCAGCCTGGTGCCAACGTGAGTTAATCTGTCTGTGGTTTCCTCCAATCTAGGGTTACCTTTAGAGCATCCTAATTGGGGTACTTCACCTCATTCTTCCTTCCTATTACCTGCCAATGCATAGGTTAGCCAAAAGACCAAGGGGAAGTCCCACAGGCTACTCCAGACAATCTATGTGAAGCTGGCTCTCGTGCACGTCACAGAGTAGCTAGTGTTACACTGAAATGGAATTGCTCTTTGCGTGCTTTAGAGGAAGTGGTTTAGAGTCTAGAAATAGGAACTGCTACACTCTATACTGTCCTTATGGATATTCCCTGGTTCCAGTAATATGTTCATAAATTCCAAGTGACACCCCTAAAACCAACTCGGTCCTGCTAAAATCTCAGGGTACACTGATGCTATGAGTAGGGTACAAACAATAAGCACAGTGAGGAGATTCATTTTCACTATGAGAAGGTCAATCCTGTTCCATGCTTTTCATATAGACAATGCCTTTTAACTTTATTCTCTGACCAGTTGTATTGGAGGATTGACTTTCTTTGGTTTTGCTTTTTCTCACACAGATTTCACTGGTTTATGAAGTCTCCTTTATGTGAGAAAGGTATTGGGAAATTTTCTCATGTTCCCATTTAAAAAATGGCACCCAAATTCCACACTCGTCTTTGAAAGTTATATTCTAGAAATTTCTCCTGTAGTTAAAATTTCAGGCTAATCTGTCTTTGCCCACACTGCTCTGTCTACAAATCCTTCTTTTCTTGGCATGTCTGGCCACACCTACTCATGTTTGTAGACTTGGTTTTGGTTTCACCTTTTCCTAACATCTGTTCTGACTAGCCTCCTCTCTCTACTTCTTACCTGCTAGCATAGGTACTTCTACCTCCTATACACTTCCCAGGATGGAGCTCTTTTTTTTTTTTTTTTTAATTTTATTGCTTTCTAAATTTACCTCCAAATTAGTTAGCATATAGTGCAACAATGATCTCAGGAGTAGATTCCTTAATGCCTCTTACCCATTTAGCCCATCCCCTCTCCCACACCCCCTCCAGCCACCCTCTGTTTGTTCTCCATATTTATGAGTCTCTTATGCTTTGTCCCCTCCCTGTTTTTATATTTATTTTTGCTTCCCTTCCCTTATGTTCATCTGTTCTATGTCTTAAAGTCCTCATACGAGTGAAGTCATATGATATTTGTGTTTCTCTGACTAATTTCACTTAGCATAATACCCTCTAGTTCCATCCATGTAGTTGCAAATGGCAAGATTTCATTCTTTTTGAAAGCTGAGTAATACTCCATTGTGTGTGTGTGTGTGTGTGTGTGTGTGTGTGTGTGTGTGTGTGTGTGTGTGGTGTGTGTGTATATATATATATATATATATATATATATCACATCTTCTTTATCTGTTCATCCATTGATGGACATTGGGCTTTTTCCATACTTTGGCTATTGTTGATGGTGCTGCTATAAACATTGGGGTGCGTGTGTCCCTTCAAAACAGCACAGCTGTATCCTTTGGATAAATACCTAGTAGTGCAATTGCTGGGTCATAGGGTAGTTCTATTTTTAATTTTTTGAGGAACCTCCATACTGTTTTCCATAGTGGCTACACCAGCTTGCATTCCCGTGGAGCTCTTGATTCCTCAAGGCACAGGCTGTTATCTTATAAGTATTTGCATTTCCATTATATGACCAGGAACATAATAGGTGTTCAGCAAAACGAATGGATGAATGAAAAAAATGGAAAGAGTTTAGGCTTGGTGTCAATCAGATCAGTGTGTGAAAACCTAACTTTTTCTCTTATTAGCTATGTGACTTTGGGCAAATTACTGTATGTTTCTTAGTTTCACTCAAAGCATTTTTGAAATGGGATTAATAATAATACCTGCTTCCTAGAGTTCTTCTAAAGATTAAATAAGATAAATATATCAAGCTTCTAGCACCCAACAAGCACAAAAGTAAAGTCCTTCTTCTCCTTTGAATACATAAATGTGTGAATTTGTGTTTGTGGGACAGATATTGAAATAACCACGGTCAGTGGAAGGAAGCATCTATAAACCTGGCATTTTGGTCTTTTTAGGAAATCTCTGCTCCTATCTTCCTCTCACCATGGGGGTCCTTTTCTCATGATTATGTGCAATGTTTGTGTAGTTGAATAAACTTTTGGATTTAGTGACTTATCATTAGTGCTTGAAAGGGCTCTGATTGGCTTTCCCATTCCTAAAATGGTGAGTTAAAAATTAATGTACTTAACTGTCTTCAGTCATTTATTGCAAAGATGGTATTTGACTATTATGTTTTTAATTTCACAAATGTCACGATCAATTTTCTTGTCATCTCCAAAACTTATTCTTTCATGGGTGACTTCTGGAAATGTTTATTATTTGACTGACGGTATTTGGAAGGTAATAATAATAAGAAATAATCAGTAATACTCAAAATGAAGCTAGAGAGGGAATGTTTTAAAAGTAAAAATAAAAAAAATAATGTGAATTTTAAAAATGTTTTATTCAACAATGAAGGCATCCAAACTATCTGAGAGATTTAATGGCTCATCTTATAGCTACTGAGAAGAAAGAAATAATCTATTCAAATGTGGCCCTGAATACAGAATAGGAAAGATACAAAGCTTTATAATATTTCAAGCATCTTTAGTTTGTGCTCTGGAAGGCAGAGATGGGGCTTTAAATTGTTTGTTGAAAATGGTTTTTTTTTTCTTTTTCTTTTGTATTAAAAGAATTTTATTTATTTGAATTAAAAAATCCCAATTCACTTCCTACCAACCTCTACTCCTATCCCTGCCTCTTGCAACCTCCAGTCTGTTTTCTGTATCTAAGAGCTTACCTGTCTTGTTGTTGTTGTTTTAGATTCCATGTATAAGAGAGATAAAACAGTATCTGTCTTTCTCTGTGTGAGTTATTTCACTCAACATAATGCTCTTGACGCTCTTGACGTTCATGCATGTTGTTGCAAATGGTAAGATGTTATTCTTTTTTATTGTTGGATAATATTCCTGTGTGTGTGTGTGTGTGTGTGTGTGTGCGTGCATGTGACTGTAAGATACATATATCTCACAGTTTCTTTATCCATCCATCCTTGGATGGACACTTAGGCTATTTCTATACCGTATTGTTTGCTCTGTGACTTTTATTTTTAAGTTTATTTATTTTGAGAGAGAGAGAGTGAAAGTCGGGAAGAGTCAGAGAGAGAGAGAGGGAGAGAGAGAATCCCAAGCAGGATCCACACCACCAGTGCAGAGCCAGATGTGGGGCATGAACCTAGGAACCTGGAGATCATGACCTGAGCCAAAGTTCAGCGCTTAACCAGCTGAGCCACCCAGGCGCCCCTGCTCTGTGACTTCTATTTGGTACTTTCTTATATTCCCCACCTCTGCTGAAGTTCTCACTGCCTTTATACATTGTTCTCCCCCGTTCAGTGAGCAGCAATCAGGGCTCCAGACGAGGGTGTAGAAGTTCCTTTCTGGGACATACCGGTGAGCTGCAGCAGAGCAGAGCGCCAAGATGGCATCCACAGCCTACATCCCTTTATAGCACCTCCAAATGCCACTAGACGTGTGCCATACCTGAAGCATTCTTCTTAGTCGGAAGCTCCAGGACAAGCCAAGTGGCCTCTTTCACAGAAAGACTGGAGTGTGCCTCAGTCCGCTGTCTGTGCAGTGAGTGCCCTGGCGATGGCAGCCTGCCGAAGACCAGTCCTCTGATTGCCACAGTCCGGTGGCACCCAGGAATGCAAGCCCCTTCAGCCGCCAGAGCCAGGAGATCCAGGGTGCCCCCTGGGGCTCAACCTTTGGGGAAAGCTGCCCTCCAGGAGAGGCTGTCATTGTGGCAGGGCATAGGGTGAGCGGAAGATAGTGCCTGCGCTTTGAGCACTCTGGAACGGATTACAGTCAGCCTGGAGATGTTTAATAAGAAGCCTACCCCTCCGGCCACCGCCAGGGTAATTAGTTCACAGGTCTCCTTCACAGAAAGACCCACCTCCTGGGTCTGTTGCCTCTTGCTGCGCCTCACTGAGACCAGCTGTTAAATCTCTCTCTCTCTGTTGGGTACAATCTTATGAGACCCAGGAGTGTAAAAATCCTGCTGGCCGCTAGAGCCAGGCAACGGAGAAGTGTCCTCTGGCAGCAGTCACAAGAAATGGGCACAACACCCAGGGGTATGGGTTCCTTTCCCAGTGGCACCGATTATTCCAGGGTTGTTACCAGGAACGCAAGCTCCCCGGACCTCCAGGAGATAAAAAAAAAAAAAAAAAAAAAAAGCGACCCCTAGCGGGCAGACGCTGTAAAGCCTCCTTCTGCGGGAGGCGCGAGTTCTGGCGCAGGCTCGGGAGCGCGAGCGAAAATGGCGCCTGCTAGCGTCCGCGTGGAGAGTGTTTGGTCCAGCCGCCGCCCGGAAGTGGAAGTATGTGTTGAATTACAGGCCTGCCCCCTCGGACCATGGATTTCATAGAAGCAGGTGAGCCTCCGTCGCTTTAAGTCTGGGTGTAAAATCGATCAGCTGCCTCTGAGTTGGGCCCTGCGGTGGGTGCGTCCCAGCTTGGGATGTGGGAACCCTTTAAAAGCCCTTACTCAGATTGCTACGCTTCTGTGGAACTTGGGGCAGGAGACAAAGGCCTTCACAGTTAGATGTTTTGGGGAACTTATCTCTCAAGTGCATGTCTTAAATTTGGGGGCACTCCATGTGGTGTTCAAACCCTTTGCTCCTCAGGGAGGAGCTTGGGGTTTTGAGTTTCCTCCGGGTGGGGGTCACTGCTCCAGGGGTGGAGTTTATGGTGAGATTTTGTTCCAGCCTCTCCTACCTCCTTTGAAGTAGTTTTCTTCTCTTGTGTTCCATGCGTATTCATCATTCAGCCAGAATTTAGGTTTTTAAATTTAATTTTTTTTTTTTTTTGAGAGAGAGGATGAGCGGGAGAAAGAGAGAGGGAGACAGAATCCCAAGCAGGAAGGGGCGGGGAGAGAGAGAGAGAGAGAGAGAGAGAGAGAGAGAGAGAGAGAGAAAATCCCAAGCAGGCTCCAGGGTCTGAGCTGTGGGCACAGAGCCTGACACGGGGCTCGAACTCACGGACCAGGATCATGACCTGCGCGGATGTTGGGCACTCAACCGACCGAGCCACCCAGGCGCCCGTGGCGTTTAGGTTTTAAAGAGGACATCGTTCCATTTGTAGCTGTAGACTCAGCACATCTGTGGGAGAAGTGAGTTGAGAATCTTCCTACATCGCTTCTTGAACTTTGCACCTACAGTGGAAAATATTGGAAAGCAAGTCTGAATAATAAGAACTAATAATAAATTCTTGCAATTACAGAGCATCTTCCATCCCAACATCTTAAGGAGTTTAGTATTTTTCCCAAAGGCACTGTTTAATGCTCCTTTCATGCAGTTGACTTACAAATAGCACCTAACATTGAAAAGATTGAGCCACTGTCTCAGGTGCCTGGGTGGCTTAGTGGGTTAAGGGTTTGTGGGTTGGAGTCCGGCATGGAGCCCTGTGCTGACAGCTTAGAGCCTGGAACCTGCTTCAGATTCTGTGTCTTTCTTCTCTCTCTGCCCCTCCCTTGCTCGCTCTCTGTCCCTCAAAAATAAATAAAGGTTAAAAAAATTAAAAAGAAAAAAAATGAGCCACTTTAGCAAGACCAAACACAAAGCTCATTCTAGTAAACTCTGCTTTTTTTTTTCTTTAGGAAATACTGTTTTTTAGAAGCTAATAAAGCCAGCCAAAACTTTTAGCCTCTTCCTACAGCCAATGCTTTGCAACTTGCACTAGTACTTTTTGTTGCCATGTTAAGTCAGATTCTTCATTTTTATGCACAATCATGGCCCTTCTCTTTGGTGGCCCACTGGGACATATATTAATCATTTTTTAATAGCCCATTAGGTGTAGTCATATCCTGTGGCAACCAGGTCTCTATTAATTTCAAAGTCTTTAGCTTTATGCAGCATATCTAGTACATCTGCTTAGGTAAAGAATGAGCTTGGAAATAAAGGTGAAAACAGTGTTTTTTAAGTTTTCAGTAGATCATACGACTTTTTGGGAGTGAAAGGCAATACCTTAAACTATGTGTTAAATATATAGACTATAATAGGATCATTATTACAAGTAAATGCCAGGAGACTATTGAAATCATAGTGGCTAGTTCACCGTCTATGTAATAGATACAAAGTATGAATAAATATACATACATTATGGGTCCTATTTAGACCTCAGTAAACCTGTTTCTAATAAATAACAGTTTTGCTACATCAAGATGGCTCCCTTTTTTCTGAAACCTGATTCCTAGACTGCATAATGCTTAATATTTATAAATGGGATATGGTATATATTAAATTTGTGCATGGTAGTAACAATTGGGTTCTAAAGAGAATTGGCATTTATTGGACATCGCTGTGCCTGGCACATCATTTCAGATAATTGTCACAATGAGACACTGGAATTATTTTCAAGATTTGAGATAAGGAACTTGAGTTTCAGAGCAGCAAATGATCTAATTGACTGTATGATGTGTCCAAGATTATTCAGTTAATACATTAAGACTAGCTGAAATTTTTCTTTGTGATCAAGGAATTTTCTAAATGTAATACAATCTAAAAGAAATAAAATTTAAACTGTTTAAAGTAATCAAAATTTAAATTACTTTAGCATTTTGCTCTACAACTAGTCTGGAAACTTCAAAGTGGCAAGGACTATGTCTGCCTTATTTATCATTGAATCCAAATGCCTACCCAGTACCTGGCACAGATTAGGTGAATAAATATATGTAGAATAAATTAATGCCATCATTTGTGGTCATGCCTGTCACCTTATAAATGACCACACATGCAGATATTTGCTAAGTTGAGTTATGCCTTGATTTTATCCTCTAGGGAGAAATAAAGCTCGTATATTATGTTAGAAATATCAGAACAAATCAATCTTCATAAATTAAATGAAACATTGTTGCTCCTTTTGAGAAGGCTCACCATGTTTCTGATGGATTGCACACTAGTACAATTTCAATTTCATGAAATCAGCAGATACTGCTTTGTTGCTATGCCGGATGATAGTTACATAAAGATGAATAAAATCGTGGTCCTATCTATCCACAGTAACTGGCATGACATAAAGGAAAACAATTGGATACAGCGATCAGAGAAAAAAAAAAAAAAGAAAGGCACTATGAACCTGTGACCTAGGACATATTATTTAGCTTATTCCAGACTTAATTTTCTTATTTTTCTTATTAACTGTTTACTTTCATTATGTTAGAAGTGTCTCTTATAAGTTGCATATCTCAGAATTTTGTTTTAATCTGTATGGTATTTTAATTTTATTTGGAGAGCTTAGGCAGTTTACTTTGGTATAGTTGAATTGTTTCTGTTTTTTATTTTGTGCTTTCCATTTGTCCTTTTTTTCTGTTACTTTTTTTTATTATGACTTTTTTTTAGAGAAAAAATTCAAGGAAAGCACATTTTTTAGAGAAAAATTCAAGGAAAGATGCAAAGATTTTTTTTAGAGAAAAAATTCAAGGAAAGCACATTTTTTAGAGAAAAATTCAAGGAAAGATGCAAAGATTTCCCATCTACCTCTTGTCTCCACACGGACATAGCTTCCTCTATTATCAACATCCTCCACCAGAGTGGTACATTTGTTATAATTGGTGAACTTAAGTTGACACATCATAATTACCCAAAGTCCATAGTTTACATTATGATTCATTCTTTCTGTTGTGAATTCTATGAGTTTGGATAAATGGACAGTGACATGTATCCCTCTGTTACTTTTTTCTTGCTCCTTTTTTGCCTCAATTAATTTATTTTTTGTACTGGATGAGTTTCCATCTGACGCTGCCCTCCCTCTTCAACACCAGTCTCTCTCCCCAAATCTTTCTTTCTTCCTTCGTTAGAAATTGTACAGTTTATATTTATTCCCTTAGTGGTTTCATAACTATTTTAAAATGCATACTTAACTGACTCTAAAGTTATTTAATATTTTACCCGTTGCTCAAGCAATAAAAAGATTTTAGAAGGCATTAACTCTTATCAGCTCCTTCCCAACTTAACATGCCTTTGTTTGAAGTATTTTCCACTTAGCTTGATTCTTGATGCCTCCACATTCAGCAAATTAGTCATTATCATTTTTTTAATATAGTATTTTATTAGCCTGGGTTCCCCAGGAAACAGAGCCTAAGACAAAAGTTTACAAGCAAGTAGTTTATCTGAGATGGTGGAGTGAAATAAGGAAGGAAGGAGGGACAGTATAAATACAGGTTATTGAATTAACCACTCTTAGAGGCGAGTGGGTATGCAATCTCTTAGTACCATAGGATGAACCTCACTGAATGAGTGTCAGAGTGTCCATTTTGGGGAACAAGTGGGGGAAATTATTCATGGGTTACTAGTCCCCATTGGTCAGAAGTTCTGTTTATCCTTTGAGGCATTAATTACTTGCTGGCCCTGGGTTAAGCATGGGTAAGAATTCCCAGGGCAGGAAGTGAAACGTGCAGTGTTGTCAGGCTACAGCTGTGTGAAGTTGATTAAAATCTGCATACATTTGGCTGGTGCAGCTCTGGCTGGAATAAAAGGTTTGCCCAAGAAAATTTGAAGAGGCACACAAGAAATGTCCAACTCAACATTTCTTCTTCCTTCTTGATCATTTCCTTCTGTTTGAAGAAGATCCTTTGCAGTTTCCCTTAGTGAAGGTCTTTTTGTGGTAAAAATATCAGGTTTCATTTTTCTAAGAATGTCTATTTCTTCTCCCCTTCCCAGTTCTTGAAAGATTGCTTCCATATTTCAACATAGATAAAACTCTATGCTGAAAGTTAGTTTCTCCCCAAACTTCGAAGATACTATTTTACCGTCTCTAGATTCTATTGGTGATATAGAAAAGTCAGCCATTAGTTTAATTGCCTTGTTTGTTTGTAGTTGAGCTGCCATTTTCCTCTGGTTGCATTTAGATCCTCTTATTCATTTTGTACCCTACAGTTTCATTCTGATTTATCTAGGTGTGATGTCCTTATAATTTCGTGTATGGGGTTTTCCTGCATGTGACTGCTAATATTGTTTTTTTTTTTAATTTTTTTTTAAGTTTTATGTATTTTTGAGAGACAGAGAGACAGAGCACAAGTGGGGGAGGGGCAGAGAGAAGGAGACACAGAATCTGAAGCACAGATTCTGTCAGCACAGAGCCCGATGTGGGACTTGAGCACAAGAACAGCGAGATCATGACCTCAGCCGAAGTCGGATGCTCAACCAGCTGAGCCACCCAGGTGTCCCATGACTGCTAATATTGTTTCATCAATTCTGAAAATTCCTCTGCCATTATGTCTTTGAATATTGTCTCTTTCCATTTTTTTCCATTAATTCTATCTGGAACTTTGATTAGATTGTCTCATTTTTATTTTTGTGAATCTGTTTCCATATTTTCTATTTCTTTGTTTCTCTAGAGCGTGTTCTGGATACTTTATAAAAAAACGATCTCCAGTTCACTAATTCTCCCTGCAGTGCTATCTATTCTTCTGTTTAATGCATCCATTAGTTCCTTTAACTTAAGTAATATATTTTTAATTTATAGAAGTTCTATTTTGATTTTTTTTCAAATATGTTTGGTCATTCTTTTTAATCACTCATTTCACTGATCAATTTTCATGATTTTCTTCCTTTTTAAAAAAAATTTAGGGGCACGACTTCAGCTCAGGTCTGATCTCACTGTTTGTGAGTTCAACCCCCACATCGGGCTCTGTGCTGACAGCTCAGAGCCTGGAGTCCACTTCAGATTCTGTGTCTCCCTCTCTCTCTGACCACCCCCCACTCACACTCTGTCTCTGTCTCTCTCTCTCTCAAAAATAAATAAACATTAAAAAAAATTTAAACAGCAGTGTTATCGACTTTCTATGTTGTATATAATTGTCAATTCCTGAAGTCCATATGGGCCTATATCTTATTTCTGCTCTTTCTCCTGATTCTTGTTAATGGTGTCTTCTCTTCAGGTATGTTTTGTGATTTCATTTTTTAATTTTTACTGTGGGTAGTCTATTTTCCTTATATATTCAGTGCTATTTTCCAAACACCTGGTTGACATCTTTTAGAGGGGATATATATTTGCTTCTGGCAGTTATTTGTTGGCACTAGGAACTCTGGATCATTTTATATTAAATTACCCACTTTTGATATGTTATGATCATATAGGTAAACAAAAAGTTGGATCACCAGCCTGTATGTGGGACAGTTGCATTTACAAATGGTTAGGAGAAATCTATTTCCTCCAACCAGAGACAAGTTGATGGCAAGAAAGTCTCTTTGCTAACTACCACCATACAGCATATTCATTGCAAGTTTACTCTTGCGTTGAGGATAGAGACCTTTGGGATTCCATTCAATGCAGGCATCTTCTACTAGATCATTTGCCTTGAACCACCCCCAATTTTACTTCCTATCTGCATCTATGAAAGATGAAGCCCAGGATTTCCAAGGCTTGGCAAAAACTCTTGGGGCAAAAGTGAACTTTGGGATCTACTTTACTCCAGGGTTCTTTTACTTTGTTTTTATGGATTTTTTATGGATTTTTTTAATATTATGTCTGCTTAATAATACATTAAAACAATAGGATTTTATATTTTCTCTAACATCTTAGTTGTTTCAATCAGGAAAATTTAGAGATAGGAATATATTCTTTATATTGTTATAAATAATTGTTGCCTTCCATTTTTTCCCCCTAAATGTATATTTTAATCATTGAAACTCAATTTAATCACCCCCATTCTCTTCTTTCTGGTACACTTTCTTCTCCAGGTTGTTCTTACTTTCTTTCCCTTATTCTGTTTCCCTGCTTTAACTATCCTTTCTGTTTCCTAGTAAAATAAAAATTGGAAAGAATCTAGTATCAACGATTTACACTTAGTGATAGATTGATTTATTACATTTTAATGTAGTTTTAATCTTTCAGTCACTTACCTTTTACATATCCCTTTCTGTTATATAAAAAGAGGACTTTCTCTTGTTTGCTGACATTTAAAATTCTTTTAATAGGGGACAAATTGCTTTTGGACACGAATACTACTGAATCTCATTTTCCACAAGTCTGTGCTGATGGTAAATGTAATTTAATATTTTTTTACTATAATAATAACTCCCTTTTGTTGAGCCCTTGGTATTTGCTGGGTACCATGCTACATGCTTTACCTACCTAATCTCAGATTTTCAAACCACCTGGTAAATTAAATACTATTGCCTTTATTTTTTTGACGAGGAAGACTAAGGCTCCAGTGGGTGAGGTCATTTACCTAAGTTTTTTTTTTTTTTTTTTTGCCAGGCTTACACAGTTAGTGAGATTCCCCCTCTGGCTAGTCTGGTCCCCAAACCTGTTTTCTCTTTTCACTGTCCCCCACTGTGTCTCTTGAGTAGCTGTACTTACAAAAACTGTCTCATGATCTCTCTCCCCTTGGATGACTGCTAATGTTTATGGGAAAAATGAGAGGGCTTAGTTTTAGTTGTTTCTGGGTGACTTACTTCTAGGTTCTGAGTAGAGCCTAGAAGTTTTGAGATGAGGATATTGGGCCATATATATCTTGGCTATACATGTTTCTTCCAATGACTGGAAGCCTGTGTGATAAGTTCTGCTTTTAGACTCCCTCAAACCCAAATTTTATCCCCCTTTTGCCATAAGATCTTTGAATCATAATTTTTTTTCTAGAACATGTAATATTATTTCAGTTAGTGTTGTTGATATGATCAGACCATAATTGGCTCCTTTACTGGCATACCACAGTATATCCCTAATGTCTCATATATTTTGGGCTCTGGTAATAAAGTTTCTGACGATAAAGTGTGCTGTTTGAGCCTAACTTCTTATGCTTCTTAATAGAGGTATTACTCTGCTTCCCTAACAAAATCCCTTTTGGATGAAAGCCAAGATGGACCGGCCCTGTGCTGAAATCTGCTGTATTCACTCCAGAGTGGTTCCAGAGCATTGCTTTTTAAATTCAGTCATTGACTCATGCTGTCTTATCCCCTCAGGCAAATGAGGGCAGTGCCTAGCTTCTCAGGGTAGATGGGAAAGCCAATTAAATGCTTTGTATTTCTAAGACAAACTATTGGAAGTCAAGCTACCTTGATTATAAAGAAGTTTATTACATTTTTCAAAGAACACACTTAAATAAAGAGTAGAAATTATATTTAGCATGCACAGTTTATATAAATGCAATATTAAACTATGTGTATATAAACATCTGTATGATGGAAAATACCGTATGGTTGCAACTCCCATCTTTTGGAGTAACATCTTCTAAGCTGGTTACCTACTTAGCTATTTTCTGTCTTCTAAGGAATGTGAGACAGACAGAAAAATCAAAGGTGGGAAAACGAGATTAGACAATGGAGAGCATTCTCTGAGGGGTGACACATGTGCCCTGTTGTGTTTTCAGTGATCATGTGCAAGAGTACTGGGACAACTCTCAGAAAAGGCAGTGATTAGCCAAAATGGCAAATTTGGCTCTGCAGTATTTTGGCTGTTCAAAATGGATGTTATTCATTTAATTTATGTTATTCATTTAATGAATGGTGTACATATTCTGTCTTGGCAACTGGGGATTCAAAGATGATTAAGATGCAGTTGTTACCAAGGGAGAGGTATGGCACTAAGTTACGGTAAAGTGGGGTAAGCTCTTCACTAAACTACAGACTGAAGAGTGGGATGAAGGGAAAATTCTACCTAGGGATATTAGGGAAGGTGAAAGCAGATTACTAGGAGTAAACATTTACTGTAATACTAAAATAAAATCGCTGCTGTTTGACTGTTGTATGATTGGGTGCTGTGCCTAGCAATAAACCCACATTTAATTCCCTTGGTTTCAATTCAGGGAAAACAAAGGAAACAAAATCCAGTACAACCAAAACCGTTAAAATTCAAACCCTAACGTGTGTGTGGAAGGAGGAAGAAAACTCCATTTTGTGTTCCACCCTTTTCTCCTCTGGCCCTCAAACCTCTCAAGTGGGAGTTCAACCTGTGATGTGGCATGCTTGACGCTGATTCTTTTTTTTTTTAAATTTTTTTTTTAACGTTTATTTATTTTTGAGACAGAGAGAGACAGAGCATGAATGGGGGAGGGTCAGAGAGAGGGAGACACAGAATCTGAAACAGGCTCCAGGCTCTGAGCTGTCAGCACAGAGCCCGACGCGGGGCTCGAACTCACGGAGTGTGAGATCATGACCTGAGCCGAAGTCGGCTGCTTAACCGACTGAGCCACCCAGGCACCCCTGCTTGACACTGATTCTAACCAAGCTGTAAAACAGAGCATCACAGGCATTTGATTCATTATTGGCATGCTTTCTGTCCTGTTTGCACAAGGCAGTTCCTCTCATTAGGGTGACATCCACCCACATCAAAGGGAAAAAGAAAGCCCGTGACTCTTTACACACCTTCCTGAAGGGCATCTCCTCCTTTCTATTCCCTTTCTCAGTTCTGTTGAGCTAGGGCACTTTGAAGCCTTGCCTCACTGACCAGAATTCCTCAATTTGGTGGATCATAGGAACTTTTCTCCATTCAAATGTCTGGCAGGAAATGCATTAAGACTTTATGGGAAGTCTGCCAAAAATACCTTTTTTAGTGTGGGGTATTTCAAAGAGGAATTGAAGCTGCTAATTTTAGCCCATTCCCAAGCGAACATGTTTGCATGGTCCCAGGTGATGGCCTTAGATGTCTGTTGATAAAACAAAGGACAGAGGCTGTTAGTGGTCTGAGTGTCAGGGTTTTGCTGCACTTGTGCTGTGGCCCATGCTGGGTGGCCGTCTTCCCTTAGATGAGACTGATGTAGCATCTTGTATCTCTGACTGGAGGAGACCTGGAACAGGAAAGGACATTATAGGATGTAAATAAAGGTCCACTTATCAGATATTTATTTTCAGAGGGATACTTGAGACAGTTCATTGCTTGTCTCCAGAGTCTCAATGTCTTCTAACAAAAGCTGGGTGTTTGGATGAACTTTAAAGCTTCCTGAGTTTTGATGTGGTGCTGAAACAGAAGCTTTGATGCTTCAAGCTGCTGACTGCAGAGGAAATGTAGGGTTTAAAGCTTATCAGCAGATGTACAGAACATATGATATCCAGAAAATTTTCTCTCCATAGTAGAAACACTGGGGATTCCTTAGGTTCTGTGGAAGCAAAGGGCAGACTCAATATGTTACACTGAGTACTTAAGGGCTGGTGTCTGACCCCCCATTGTGCCTCAGCTCCCAGCATCCCCTCCCCTACTCCCAGGTTTTCACCAGCGATGGGGAACATTCTGTACCAAGGCATTTGCCCGTTTGATTTTCCTTTGTTTAAATGTTCGTTTGTTTGCTTTGGTTTTTGGTTTTTATTTTTTGTTTTTGTCCTGGCATATTAGTTTTGTAGGGCTGCTATAACAAAGTACTGCAAACTATATGGCTTTAAACAACAGAATTCTATTTTCTCACAGTTTTAGAGACTAGAAGTCTGAAATCAAGGGGTTGGTAGGGCCCTGAGCCCTCTGAAACCTGTAGGGGAATTTTTTGCCTTTTCCTAGCTTCTCCTGGTTTGCTGGCAAGTTTGGTGTTCCTTGGTCTATAGATGCATCACTCCAATCCTCCATGTTTCCATGGTGTTCTCTTGAGTGTCTTCACATCTTCTCTGTGTGCCCATCTGTCTCTATGTCCAGTTTCCCCAGTCACACTGGATACGGGTCTACCTTAATGACCTCCTTTTAACTTGATTATCTCTATAAAGACTCTATTACTAAATAACTCCAAACTCTGAGGTAGTGGGTGTTAGGACTTCAAAATATCTTTTTTTAAGGGGATACAGTTTAACCCATAATACCTGGCTGGTATCTCCTGTGACTACTCAGCTTCTAAGCAATCTTTATGATCCCTCAAGCCGAGGTTAAATATCTTTTCTGTGAACTTCTTTAGTGCTTTATATGTTCTCTATAATGGGATTTAGTATACTATATTGCCTGCTTAATTGTCTGTCTTCTCCAATAAGTGGTCAACGTCTTGAAGCTGAGGACTGTATTCTGTATCCCTAAGAGTTAGTACTGTGCCTGGCACGTAGGGAGCACTCACTGAACTCACACCAACATGATAGGAAGTGAGAAAAAAAATTCTACAGTTGTGAGTTGGCAAAATATTTAGCATTTACAGTGATATTTGTATTAAATAAGAAAAGAGACTGCCAATTTCCTAAATAAGTTATTTGATCTGAAAATGACCCAGTGACTATAATTGGGAAGGTGACGGTGCAATGAGTCAGAATCAAATTGGAGAAGTTAGAGGGGTGGATTGAGCATTTCCATAGCCCCTGTTATAGAAGATGAATTGGACAGGGCTCTGGGACAAGTGTCTCTGTAATAATGGGGTGTGTGGGAATGAATGCTGTTGGGGTGATTAGAGCATGGAGCAGCTAGTCCAAACAGCTGGCTTCTATTCCCGACTCACCCTGGATTCACTGTGACCTCCGGCAAGTCACTTACCTTCTGACGCTCTTTTAAGTGAGCTTTAAAATTAGGATGGCAGTTGTGACCATGTAAACATATGGGATGTGATGAGAACTGATTTTTAGGATAGGCTTTAAAGAGATTTTCCTGAAAGCTATTATATACTTTAAATGTGATGAACAGTGTGAACTGGTAAACTGGTAATGTGAGCTAAAATTTAAAAAGGTAAACTAATTTGAATGAGTAGATTCAACTTCAGTGAGTTTAGAAGCAAATGTCTCCCCCACCCTCTGGTTAATAAAGCCAAAGGTTTAGAAGGCAAACAACTTTACAGGAAAAAAAAAAAAAGATTCATCCCAAACTTCCTTTTTTCCCCTTGATCTGTTTGGTTTCTTTCTATAACAAGTTAACTGGAAAGTTGATCCTTGAAGAGAGGCTGGATGGAAACCAAAATAGCAGAAGTGGGGAGTGTAAGGGAAGCACAGTTGACTTCCCCATTCCCTGGAGGATTTTGGCCATGAAAATAGAAGTAGACACTACACTCTCCTCTGCATGAATTTCAGAGGAAAGTAGCAGAAGCAGTTCCCCAGCTTCTGTTTGTGAGTTTCTGTGGTGGTACTGTTGTCGGAAAGGGTGCTGGCAGCCAGGGTGTTCAACGTTGTGCTTGTAGGGAAGTTTATGTTAAATTATTAAATTAAACCTATACATTTGAGAAGATGGTGGGATGGAATTGGTAGAAATTATAGAAGTGTTCCTAAAGCCTCCAGTTTCTCTCTCTTTAGACCTCCTCTAAGCTGCCAGTGGGTATTAGGGAGGATAAGAGGAATATATGCAACAGAAACGTACATGTAGATGCATCCCAACTGAGAATTGATGCTTGCTCGTTCTTTTGGAGCATTTGGAAGGAAATAACCAATACCCTTGAATTCCTGCAACAAGGTTGCTGATTTCCTCTTGAACTAGAAGTCTAGTCATTTGATCCATAAATCTAAATGCAGCCATTGACTAACCACTGTATTCTCTGCAGTGTGTTAAGTGGTGTGGGACTAGTCCAAAAGGGAAGAGTAAGAAAGTATGAGATGTTATACCTGCTGTCAAATTGTTTATAATTGGTTTATTGTGACTAGCTGTAATAGAAAGAAATAATTGTAGGATAATCCAGGAAATATAAATTCTGTGATAAATTATGAGATGGTAGTAAGTTTGTAGCTGGTTAGGAAAGGAGAGACCTTTATGGATTTAAGAAGAGTATGGAAAATGTGAAACTTCAGCTGGACCTTGAGGGAGATTTGAGTAGGCAGAGGGGAGGGCTAGGCCAAGGATGGCAAACACAGGTCTTTGCACACTTATTGTCTCCTCCTCCGTCAATGGCAGACATTGTTAATCAGTCACCCCATAACAGATGCGACTTTCCATGGAGAACTATTCACATGCTGCTGTCTTAGATTAATTTAACAAATTGATTAATTTTCCTGCCATACTATAGTCTACTATAAAGGTTAAGCCTTGTTTATCTCTGGATCTAAAGGACAGGGAAGTGGGTCATTGTGGCAACCTAGATGTGCACTGCTAGGTCGCACCTCAAGAAAGAACTACCCCATTAACTGTGAGGAGTAGTTAGCTGATACTTTCCAGTTGTAATGCTTTAGGGATCTGCCTGCACATATCATTTTACCCAAGGTCAAGCTCTTCTGTGCAGTCCCCAGCCAGGGACTGAGCATGGTGGGGACTCTTCCCAAAAGGGGACTCTTCCCAAAAGGGAAGAGTAAGAAAGTATGAGATGTTATACCTGCTGTCAAATTGTTTATAATTGGTTTATTGTGACTAGCTGTAATAGAAAGAAATAATTGTAGGATAATCCAGGAAATATAAATTCTGTGATAAATTATGAGATGGTAGTAAGTTTGTAGCTGGTTAGGTATGGAGAGACCTTTATGGATTTAAGAAGAGTATGGAAAATGTGAAACTTCAGCTGGACCTTGAGGGAGATTTGAGTAGGCAGAGGGGTAGACTGAGCATGGTGGGGACTCTTGGGCTTGCCCATATCTGCTGTATTCCAGACATCTATAAAGGGCAGTGTTTGCCCTGGAGCTCCCCATCAGGTTAGGTTGGCTCAGGGTCAGGTCTGCAGTGCAGTCTGAGACTCTCTGCCCAATCCTGCTTCCTCCTCCTCCATCTTTCACTGGCAATATCTGCCAGTTAACCTCTTGCATTCCCAATGCAGTTTCAGTGTCTGCTGGCAGAAGGATTTGCATTGACTCCGCAAAAGTCTATGGGATTGAATCGAGTTGGTAATAATAGGTCAACCATTTTGTTCCATCTGATTCCCAGTTAAGACTTCATTCTTTCATTTAGCAAACATTCTGAGCCCAGTGTTTTGGAATCTGAGATACATGTTGGAAATCCAAAGATGACTAAGGCTTTGGATAAGATAGACTCACATATGTAGAAACTGGGACATAAGAGATGAGCAATTTGTTCAAGACCAGTCTCCTAACTGGCCAGCTGCGTTTTTAATCCTAAAAGGGGTTTTGGTTCCAGAGTATCTATCTGTAACAGACACAGTGGAACTGGTGAAGTTAAATGCCTAGTGTTTTGTATTACTTTGTTCTAGTTCAGAACTCCCGTAGGGAATTCTTTGGAAGACTAATCCCTCAGGTGTGCTTCATGGAATGAACATGTTAAATATATTAAAATAGGTTTCTTGATTGTGAGAGTCATTTATATTCTAAGATACTCTATGCATTTGTTAGAGCAGGTCAAGTAGCCAAGGTTTCGAAACTTACTCGGTTCAGCAATTGTTTTACAGTATACCTTTGAAGAATGCTGTCCTGCCCAGTTAAATCAATTGATGGTCTATTACTACCAGCAAGAGCTAACATTTTCTATCTGCTAGCCACTGCAATCCTGTGAAGGAGGCATTAGTATTGATCCCATTTTTTAGATGAGGAACTGGGACAGAGAGGATTAAGTAACTTGCTGAAGCTACACATAGATGGGCAGTAGAGCCATGCCCTGCCCCACTACCCTGCACTCTCCTGCCTCCCACTGTCTTTGATGTGCGGAGACCAGTGAGTTGGCCTCTTTCGGAGAGGAGGGGACATATGACTGAAATTCACCAAGGACGCAGAAGAGTGCACGTGAAAGAATTACAACTGTTTTGCTCATTCAGAGGGACTGTGGGTTTTGGGCAATTAAGTGAGACATATGCACAAAAGGTCTGAAAAGAAGGTTGGTTTGGATGATGTTTAGTGGGAGGGCTGAGCAGGCAAGCATTAATGCTTCCATCTGGCAGTCTGGCAAAGATGGGTTCTCTCTTCTGAGGGCATGACTAGGGCTGATTCTCTTTTCTCCATTGCCCCTCCCTGACCTGTTTCCGTCCTCTCTTCTGTTTTACAATGCCCCAACCCTCTGTTCTTTGTACCCCAGCACATACAGTAAGATAGAAGCTGACAGTAAGAGCAAGGGCTTTACAGTTAGACACCTGGATTTATATCTTCACTGTATCACTTGCCAATTGTTGAAATTACTTAATCTTTTTAAGCCTCAGTTTTCACAAGTAACAAGGTGCTATAAAAAATGTCTACATCATAAGATTATTGTAACGATTCAGGAAAATAATATATGTAAAGTACTTAGTACATAGTGGCACTTAGTAAATGGTATTTGGCTGTAAAGTCTTATCGCTCTAGCTGTTTCTGAAATTAAATAGTGACCTCTTAAACTGAATATCCTTCCAAATGTAAGAGGGAAAAATATCTAATTTCAGGCACCATGCAGGTAGTAGGGAAAGGAGGGAATATTTTGCAAGGGGGTGGATGGCTTTCAGACCCTTGCCAAATAAACTCCTTACATGCATGATTACTGTATATAACTCTCCCCTGTAAAGGGGTGGGGCAGCTTTGGTTTATTTTGTGGTGACTTGAGGCACCACAGGACCAGGTAATGTGCATATGCTTAGTGGGCTTGCTGGTCCTTGGCTTGTGTTTTCTTAAGACTCTCTACTGTCACCTCAATACCTTGCTGGTAATTTGAGTCTTTGAAGAGGCAGACAATGAGGGTTTTAGTAAGCTCTAATGTCTATTCTGTGGCTTTATTTGCCTCTTTCCCAGAGGTTGAGCATTTGTGTCTACGGGCATAAGATCGATTGCTGCATTGTGTGGCGGAAATGAAAAGGAAACATTCTTTCTTTCCTCTGGAGCTTGTGCTGGGCATTGGCTGTAGTCAGTGGCCTTGTCTGAGCGGGCACATGCCACGAGCCCGTGAACATGGGAACTGTAATTGCACACTTATCTCAGAGACAAAAAATAAATGAAGTTTCTATCAAATTTATTCAGATGGCTCTCAAAATGCCGCACTTCATGTACCAATTTGATGTGTAGAAACTAGAAAGTAACTCTGAATGCTTTGTTAGGAAAATTGCTTCAGCACAAAATGAGTCCTCTTTTTTTTTTTTTTTTTAAATCCAGCCACAGTAACTAATAGCTTAAGATATAAGATAAAAATAACGTATTTTGTAATTAATATTTTAATTTACTAAGAAGGGAACTAAATGGTGACTAGACTTCTCTTCCCCTTGATAATAATGAACCCAGGCAATTTCAAACGAAGGAGAGCAGCCAGGAGTTTAATACCTTTGATTAAGAACATGTTTCCACAGTGGCTATTATGTTCCTATTTAAAAGAGCAAAACAAAACTCAGGCTTATTTTATTTTGGAACTGCAGGGGGTCTTATGGCATCAAAAGAAGAGGAGAAAATGTTTAAGGATAATTAAAGGCAATTTGCCTCATCAGGCCTTTTTCCTCCTCCTTTTTCCTCTTCTCCCCACAATACTTGCTAATTGCTGCTTCAGTGACCTGAGGATTTTTTTTTTTTTTCCTTCAAGTAACTTGCCTATTTGGCTGTTGCCCACACTTATAATTGACTGCATAAATCAATGAATCTCCATTAGTTCATTTAAAAAAAAAAAAAACAACAACAGAAAAACAGAACAGGAGTTACTCCCTGTCTTATCATGTTGGCTAGTTAGACATCAGGAAAGCCAGAGGCAAGAAATGAATTACACGTGTTAATTCATTTCATGTCCGGAAGAACACCATGAAGTCCCTGAGATAGAATGGGAAACCAGAGCAGCTTGCTTAGGGTCCCGCTGCTTAGGGTGAGATGGGAACCCTAAGCTTTGTTTTCACTTTATTACCTCCGCAAGTTAGGCTGTCTGTTTCTATATTCATTTAAAAACTTTCCACTTAGAATTTTCATTGGTTCCTTCAATTTGAATGCCCCTGGCATGCATTTAAGCGTATAGCACTTAGGTTGCAAAAAATGAACTTGGCGACTCCTAGAAAAGGCGAAAAGGCATTATGGAAAGTCATTCACAGCAGCTCCCCTGGGGACTGAGAAAAGTCAGTCACCTCTGGGAAATTTTTAGCTAAAGTTTTAAAATAACAGGACCCAGGGTAGGAACTGAGTTCCAAAGTGTTTTAATTTGAGATTATGTTTTCGACTCTGAAAATGGTTAGAAAATGGCATCACACTCCCAAATAAAGTGACCTCCTGGGAAACAATGATCTGCAAACTTTTGACCTCAAAGTTTGCACAGGTTTCCTTTGAACTCAGGTGAATTGAACAGTGTGGACCAAAGTGTCATATGCTAAGTAAGTGCCAGAAAAATGCTAAATTAAGTTAAGGATTAAGTTGTATGTTATGATAGGAAAACCCACAATGGCCACGGGCAATGGTAATTGTACTGCTGGTTTGTGGAAGGGGCAGCATAGGAGATGTAGGGGCAAAGAATAATGGTTGCATATTAATTCTTCAACTAGATAGAATATGGAAGAAAAAGGGGGCAGGGTGAATCTCAGTCTCACCAAATATGTGAGCCTCAGAGAAGAAGTAGTATCATCCTTCTTCCAGATTTATTTTCTGCCAGCAACTCCCTGCCATCCCCAAACACACAACCACACAAACTTCTGACCAATGGGATGCACAGTTTGAAGTTTCAAGTTTTTCTATTTTTGTTTTTACTGCTTTGATTTTCAGCTCCATTTTATACATAGAAATGCCAACTATTTGCATATAAAGCTCATTTATTCCAAATTCTGATTTTGAAAGAACTTAGAATATTAAAGATAAAGGAAGGTTTTGGAGAGTAAAACAGACAAGAGGCTTGGGGGAATTCCTAGAATGCCCTGGGGTCAGACTCTCCTCCTTAGATTCTAGGGATAAGGAGGTAGAGCACCTTAGCTGTGGCATCCTCAGAGAGAGAGAAAGCAGAATGAACCAGAATCTCTGTTCTTCCACTGTCCTTTATTCTATGCCCCAGGAGATGTTTTCAACCCCTACAATCCTGTAAACCATTTTATATCTACTGAGTTTCTGACTGCTTGGATCAAAGTTAACCCAGCTGTATTTTGAGGAAACAGTCAAGACGCTAAAATGAGTGAGAATTGTAGGTAAACTTGTGGATTGAGAAGTTAAGATACTGTTTGAATGATAAACTGGAAATGAAATAGAAAATTCTAAGACCGAATTAATTTTGAAGTCCCATGCTTCCTAAGTTTCTTGTGGTGTTGGAGAAAAGTATCTTTGTGCAGAGTGGTGGATCCATTCCTGCAGACTGACTGTTTTCTGCCCCGCTGGCCCCATTGCCTAGGATTCTCCTTTTTGCTCATCCAGTTACATTGGCCATCTTTCTGCTCCTCCGACATGGCAGCCTCCTGCACATCCAGCCCTGGCATGCACTGTGTCCTTAGCCTAGGGCATTTCCTCTGGATCCTTGCAATTCTCTTTTGGGATCAATTTCTGCTCATCTGTCAGGTGACTAATTAAAATGTTTCTTGTTTTATTCTTGGACCTTTTAATATTTTTCTTTATAGAACATATAAACATAATTGAAAATCACTTGTGAAATTCCTACTTTAATATCAGTCTCTCTTTACAGATTATAGGAGTTGTGAGGATAGAGGCTGTAATTATCTTGTTTACCATCATATAGTAGTTCTAGGCCAGAGCCAGTTCTTGGTAAATCATTACTGTATGAATTAATGTATGACTGGTATTAGGCTTCAAAAATAGGATGAAAACTGCCGGAGGCAACTGACATGGAAGCCACATACCGGTATTGAGGATGAACTAGACTATAGGATTCTAAATACTATAAATGGAGGAATATGAGTGTTGAACATATACTGAATAGTGAAGAGTACTGGGGAGAAAGAATACGAGCCATGCTGACCCTCTGATATTTTTGGCAGAGAACAAAGACTAAGGTTTACCTAGGATCATTATGTGGAAGGTAATGGGAAGGGGACTGGTGGGTTGAATCAGTTTAATGCTACCTTATTACAAGTCTGTGCTATCAAACATGCTATTCATGGTGACCTAAGTTCTTCAATTTCTTGACCTTCTAACAAGACTGGGAGCTATGGATTCAGAGTTATCTGTCCACACACATAGGATGCAATACTTCTCATCCTTCTGAATTTCTCTGGTACCTAAGATTCCATAACCTTCTCCAGGAAATTTTCTGAGTCATGTACCCTTTCTCTGGAACCCCATATATCTGTAATTGCATGTATGTATTTGTTTGTTTCCTCTACTAGACTGCAAGCTTCTTAATGGTAGTGATCTTTTTATTTACCTATATGTTTTCATGACTAGCTTAGTGCCTAGCATTAGATACCTGAGTAATGTTTGGCAAACTCAATGGAATTAAACTCACTTTATTAATTAAATATTCATTTCCTTTTGCTAAGTACATAAGTTGGTTGGGAAATGGTTAAATATATATCCATAGAAGGGTACCTAGCAGAGCAGGTCATGTGGTCAAACTTCATAAAGTTTGTTGTTTGGCTAGTTTTAGCCACAGATACTTTGGTGAAAAAAAATCACCTCATCATTTCAATGTGTTTGTGTAGCATCTTACATTGAGTCGCTTTACCCAATCCTTGAATCTTGGCTGGTTTTGGAATTTGCTTTGGCTAATAGAATGTGGCAGAGATGATGGTGTGTCAGTTCCAAGTCTATATCTTCCCTCTGCTCTCTTGAAACACTGCGCACTTACTTTGTGAACAAGTCTAGGCAGCCATTCCAGCTGAGGTCATCCTAGACCAACTGGATCCCAGCTGACCTGGCAGCTGAGGACAGATGCATTGATTGAATCCAGCTAAGACCAGAACTGCCCACTTGTGCATAGCCCAAATTGCTGACCTACAGAATTGTGAACTAAATAAATGGTTGTTTTTAAAAAAACCATTAAATTTTGGGGTTACCATGCAGTAGAAGTTAATTATCATAGATGTTACTTTTAATTTGTGAAATTACAATAACTGATGCTATATTTTGCTAAGATGATGGGTAGTGAGATCTGACTGATGCATCGGACATTTTTTAGAAAGCAGAGTCCCAGATGGAATGACCTGGGCAGTGGAAGACATGAGACATTAGATACCATGAGTGGGAGTTGGAAATTGGGGAATGACCAGTGACTAATAAATAGGCAGAACTCATGAGGCATCTCATAAAGAGTGCAAACTTCCTCAAAATTAGAGGTGATTCCAGGGGACGGATAAACCATACAGGTAAAATGATTGATGACTTGACACTAAGTTTAGGCAAGCCATGCCATGCACAGTGCTGGAAGAAACCTATGTGACTTAGTGATAATTGTAGCCTGGTAGTATTTGGAAAGAATAAACATGGTAAGCATATCATTAAAAGCATGGGATAAAAACTAGGAGTGATTTTAAGAAAAGAGAATTTAGAGCAATGTTTATAAGGATGAAGAATGTGAATAGCCCTTTCAGTGTGGAGTGTGGAGGTCTGAACTTTCTGTCACTAGCACTGCCTGGCTTTGAGAAAGTCAGTGAGCCTCGGATTCTTCAAATGGAGATTTGGTTCTTGAAACTATTTCATAGAGAGAGTCAAATAAAACAACAGACAGGAACACAGTTACTTGTAGAGAGCTAGAACAATGGTTCTTCATGTCTAAAGTTGATATTGGAAATTATAACTAGGTAATTTTGAATGATCAGCTCATGGAAGGTCATAAAGGAATTTTTTTTTTTATTTTTAAAAAAAAATTTTTTTTTTCAACGTTTATTTATTTTTGGGACACAGAGAGACAGAGCATGAACGGGGGAGGGGCAGAGAGAGAGGGAGACACAGAATCAGAAACAGGCTCCAGGCTCCGAGCCATCAGCCCAGAGCCTGACGCGGGGCTCGAACTCACGGACCGCGAGATCGTGACCTGGCTGAAGTCGGACGCTTAACCGACTGCGCCACCCAGGCGCCCCAAGGAATTTTTTTTTTTTTAAATCCACGACTTCCATCATTTATGTCAGCCTCCCCCATTGTCCTTCCCTCACCTCTTTCCAGAGCAATCTTGCTTACTACAGAGAGTGGCAAAGCCTTCGTTTTGCTGAAGTTGAAATGTTCAGTCACCCTGTGAATCAGCGTGATGATGTACCTTCACCTGTTTTTGAATGTTTTTGGTTTTATATTCCTGTGACATGCTCAAGGCCACAGGATTGCAAAGGTATGTTAGAGAATAGAAGTGTTCAATGCGGTTTTATTACCTGATCTTTTGGGGTTAATTTCTTTTTAAAATTTTGGGGCAAAGAAGGCATGATTTAGAAGATTTCTCCTCTGTATTTTTAATTCCCATTAGTTCGTTGGCTTCATGGTTCTTCTGCCCTTGAGTCATGATATCCATTGCTTCAGGGGGAGGGCAGGACCCTGCTAAGAACAAAGGAAACAATGTTCAGTTTTTTGAATTCCAAAACATGCTCTTGAAGCTAATTTCAGAGACAACAGTTGTGAAAAACCAAGGCATTCGCTTGCAATACCTAGATTTGTTGAAAGAGAAATCAGAAGCTTTGCTTTAAATATTAACTATTCCTTTAAAATATTAAGAAGTTATAGGACTGAAGGGAAAAGATTTACTATACGCCACAGAATACAGAATATGCAGAGTGTAACACAAAGTTAATTTTCCAGTATACTGGAAAGAAAAAAAAAAAAAAACGTGGGTGGGGGGGAGAAGTGTGGAGGGAAAGAGTGAGAGGAAAGCAAGAATCCTGAGCCCTGAATTCTGGCTGGTTCCTGGGCCTGCATGGGCTGGAGACCCCAGATGACTTTAACATCATTGACAAAAGGGAGCTTGGTTGTCAACATCTTGCCTAGAACTCTGAATGGAGATGATTGCCTTAAAGGGGGCATCCTCAGTAGAGCAGAAATTATGGTGTTATGTGTGTTTAAGATGACCAGGCCTGAGTTAGCCCATTCTCAAGTGTCCCTTGAACACAGGACATACAGGAAAGTTCCTAAAATTCTTAAAATTTGAAGCAAAGGACAGTATTAAGAATTAGAAAAGAGCATGTCTGCCAGGAGGCTGCCACAGCTTAAATTGGAAACTATATATTGGATAGGCCCCAAAGCAGGGGCCACATGTGGATGGATGTAGCTAAATCTTAGAATGTCAGTTGTGTATGTTAGTGCTAACTAAGGTGAGTGATTGAAGCTATTTGCTACGTGAAAGCTTTCACCTCTATGCTAAGGAATCAGACCACAGATATTGGCATCACACAGTTTGGTGGAGTGATGGATATGGTTGGTTCTTAGACATTAAGCAAGAGCAGGATATCCTTTCTCTAATTACAGGACAATTAATAAACCCCTTAGAGATAGGAGAATGATGTTGGAGGAAAACCTTGAATTTGACTATCCAGAAGATATTAAGCTTAAAAAAGAAGGGTCTAAGTTACTTTGCAATAGGAAGATCTAGTTTTTGCTGCTGTCATCAGTGGAAATGAAGCCTCATAAGTATGATGAGCCAAGTTTTATATCATATATAAGTTTTGATCCCACAATGCCACTATTCAGAGGCATTTGGGTGCATGGATCAATTTGGCTCCCTGATGTGGGTTAACCCCTTCTTTGTATTCCTTCTAAAACCACTCTGCATTGCATTATGTGTGAATATGTCTGTCTCCACCACTTGACTCTAATATTTATGATGGCAGGGATCACATCTCCTTCTTTTTATATTCTTAGCTGCTGGCACAGAGTCTAGCATGTAGTTATCTCTCAAGAAATATCTGTTGAATAAGTCCATAAATCCATGAAGAGAAACCAGTTGGGTAAATTGTGAATATTTTTACAAAAAAAACTATCTAGGATTCTAGAAGTTCTGATGATTCTTGCTTTAATTTATCAGACTCAACTGACTATTTTGTCTGTGCTGTGAAAACATACCCTGTTTATTAATTACGGAATGCCTACTATGTGCATCCCTCTAAGCACCTTTCATGTAGAAACTGTTTAATACTCCCAAGGATCGTATGATGTTGGTCTTCCTGTCCTCATTTTATTGATGAGGAGACTGAAATCTGAAGAGGTTAAGAACTTGACCTAAGATTCCAGAGCCACTAAGTGCACCAGCCAGGATATGAGTCTGGCTCTAGCCTGTGTTCTCAGCTATGACATAGATATGTCTCTAAATGTATATGAATGTCCTCATATGGAAGTAGTTAGAAAATTTGTACAGATGGTCCTCAACTTACAATGGTTTGACTTAGGATTTTTTGACTTTGTGATGATGAAAAAGCTATATGCAGTCAGCAGAAACTGTATTTCAAACTTTGAATTGTAACCTTTTCCTAGGATAGTAATACACAGTATGACACACTCATGATGCTGACCAGCATATGTCATACTGTCACACTTTCATACTAGGGCACATTGCACCAGATGGACCTAATAGATATATTCAGATCATTCCATCCCCAAACAGTATAATATACATTCTTTTGAAGTGCACATGGAACATACTCCAGAATAGATCATATATTAGACCAAGAAAACAAGTCTCAATAAATTAAAAAAAGTTTGAAATGATATCATGCATGTGTCCAACTATAATGATAGGAAATTAGAAATCAATCACAAAAAAATATGGAAAGACACAAATACATGAAGATTAAACAGTGAATGAGTCAACCAAGAAATCAAGGAGAAGATAAAAAAATACATGGAGACAAATGAAAGTGAAAACACAGTAGTCCAAAATCTTTGGGATGCAGTAAAAGCTGTTCTCAGAAGGAATATTATAGCAATACAGGCCTACATCAAGAAATAAGACAAATCTAAAATAAAAAGCCTAGCCTTATAACTGAAGGGGCTAGCAAAAGAAGAACAAAGCCCAAAGCCAGTAGAAGAAAGGAAAATCATAAATATTAGAGCAGAAATAAATTAACTAGAGACTAAACAGAAACAATGGAACAGATCAGTGAAACCAGGAACTGGTTATTTGAAAAGATAAACAAAATTGATAAACCTTTAACCAGACTCAACAAGAAAAAGAGAGAAGACTCAAATAAAATCAGAAATGAAAGATAAATAACAACCAATACCACAGAACAAAGGGTTATTAGAGAACACTATCAAAAATTATATGCTAAAAAAATGGACAACCCAGAAGAAATGGATAAATTCCTAGAAACATATAACCTTCCAAAGCTGAATCAAGAAGAAATAGAAAATTTGGACAGACTGATTACTAGCAGTGAAATTGAATCAGTAATAAACAACCTCCCAACAAACAAAAGTCCAGGACCAGATGGTATCACAAGTGAATTCTATAAAACCCTTAAAGAAGACTTAATACTTATTCTTCTCAAACTTTTCCAGAAATTGGGCGGAAGGAGAGCTCCCAAATTCATTCTACAAGGCAAGCATTATCCTGATACCAAAACCAGGTAAAGACACAACAAATAAAGGAACTATAGGCCAATATGTCTGATGAGGATAGATGCAAAAATCCTCAACAAAATATTAGCACACTGAATCCACCAATACATTAAAAATTTCATTCATTACAATCAAGTGGGATTTACAAGGGTGGTTCAGTATTTGCAAATTAGTCATCGTGATATGTTACATTAACAAGAAAAAGGATAAAACCCATATAATCATCTCAATAAATGCAGCAAAAGCATTTGACAAAGTACACCATCCATTCATGATAAAAACTGTCAACAAAGGTTTGGAGGCAATGTACCTCAACATAATAAAGGCCGTATATGAAAACCTCACAGCTAACATCATGCTCAATGGTGAAAAACTGAGAGCCTTTCCTCTGAGATCAGGTACGAGACAAAGATGTCCACTCATATCTCTTTTATTCAACATAATGCTAGAAGACCTCATCATAGCAATCAGAAAGGGAAAAAAAAAAAAAACAACAACAACATCCAGATTGGTAAGGAAGAAGTAAAACTTCCACTCTTTGCAGATGACATGATACTATATATATATATATATATATATATATATATACATATTATATATATATATATATACATATTATATATATATATATAAACCTTAAAGACCCCACCAAAAACCTATGAGAATTGAATAAATGATTTTAGTAAAAGTCTCAGGATACAAAGTTTTTGTTTTTTTTTAACCTGAGTTATAATTGATTTTTTTAAAAATATAATTTTTTGTCAAATTGGCTTACATACAACACCCTTTGCTCATCCCATAAGTGCCTTCCTCAGTGCCCATCACCCACTTTCCCCTCTCCCCCACCCCTCCCTCCATCCACCCTCAGTTTGTTCTCTGTGTTTAAAGGTCTTTTGTGGTTTGCCTCCCTTCCTCTCTGTTTGTAACTATTTTTTTTCCCTCTTCCCTTCCCCCATGGTCTTCTGTTAAGTTTCTTAAGATCCACATATGAGTGAAAACATATGATATCTGTCCTTCTTTATCTGTCTTACTTCACTCAACATAATACCTTCAGTTCCATCCACGTTGCTGCGAATGGCATGATTTCATTCTTTTTCGTTGCCAAGTAGTATTCCATTATATATATAAACCACATCTTCTTTATCCATTCATTAGTTGATGGACATTTAGGTTCTTTCCATAATTTGGCTATTGTTGAAAGTGCTGCTGTAAACATTGGGGTACATGTACCCCTATGCATCAGCACTACTGGCAGGATACAAAGATAATAGGCAGAAATCTGTGCTATTTTTATACACTAATAATGAAGCAGCAGAAAGAGAAATTAAGAAAACAATCCCATTTACTGTTGCACCAAAAATAATAAAATACTTAGGAATAAACGTAACCTAGGAAATGAAAGACCTATACTGCAAAAACTAGAAAACATTGATCTGATGAACTGAACATGACACAGACACATGGAAAGATATTCCATGCTCATGGCCTGGAAGAACCAATATTGTTTATGTGTCTATATGACCCAGAGCAATCTACAGATTTAATGCAATCCCTATCAAAATACCAACAACATTTTTTTTTTACAGATGTAGAAAAATAATACTAAAATTTGTATGGAAGAACAAAAGACTCCAAATAGCCAAAGCAGTCTTGAGAAATAAGAATAAAACTGGAGGTATCACAATCCCAGATTTCAAGATATACTACAAAGCTGTAGTACTCAAAACAGTATGGTACTGACACAAAAATAGACACGTAGATCAATGGAACAGAATAGAGAGTCTAGAAAGAAAACTGCTATTATATGGTCCATTAATCTATGACAAAGGAGGCAATAGTATACAGTGGGGAAAAGAAACTCTTTTCAATAAGTGGTACTAGGAAAACTAGACAGTTACATGTAAAAAAAAAAAAAGAAACTGGACCACTTTCTAATACCACCTATGAAAATAAACTCAAAATGGATTAAAGACCTAAATGTGAGACTTGAAACCGTAAAACACCTGGAAGAAAACATAGTAATTTCTTTGACATCAATCATACAAGCATTTTTAGAGATATGTTTTTTCAAACAAGTAAAACAAAAGCAAAATTGAATTATTGGGACTATACCAAAATAAAAAGTTTTTGAAAGTGAAGGAAACCATTAACAAAACAAAACAAAAACCAACCTATTGAATGGGAGAAGATATTTGCAAATGATGTATCCAATAAGGAGTTAATGTCCAAAATATATAAAGAACTCAACACCCAAAACAAATTACCCAATTAAAAATGGGCACAGGACCTGAATGTACATTTTTTTCTAAAGAAGATATACAGATGGCTAATAGAGACATGAAAAGATGCTCAACATCACTAATCATCAGGGAAATGCAAATTAAAACCACAGTAAGATATCACCTTATACCTGTCAGAATGGCTAGAATCAAAATCACAAGAAATAAGAAGTGTTGGCAAGAATATGGGGAAAAAGGAACCCATATGCAGTTGGTGGGAATATAAATTGGTGCAGCCACTGTGGAAAAAGTATAGAAGTTACCCCCAAAATTAAAGATAGAATTATTACATGATTCAGTAATTCCGTTATGGGATATTTACTCAAAGAAAACAAAGATACTAATTTAAAAAGATAGAGGCACCCCTATGTTTATTGCAGCATTGTTTACAATAGCTAAGATATGAAAACAACCCAAGTGCTCATCCATAGATGAATGGATAAAGACAAAGACACACACACACACACACACACACACACACACACACACACACACATATATATATATATATACATACATATATGTATTTGGAATATTACTCACCCATAAGAAAGAATGAAATCTTGCCATTTGCAATAACCTGGATGGACCCTCTAGGTCCACTTATTTTTGGTGAAATAAGTCAATCAGAGAAAGACAGATACCATATGTTTTTATTCATATGTGGAATTTAATAAACAAAACAAAGAAAAAAAAGAGAAAAACAAAAACCAGACTCTTAAATATAGAGAACAAACTGGTGGTTGCCAAGAGTGGAAGTGGGTTGGGGAGGGGTGAAATGGATAAAGGAGATCAAGAATGCACTGAGTAATGTTGAATTGTTGAATCATTCTAATATAACACTGTGTATTAATTATAATTAAAAAAAGGAGTGGGAGGTATTAAAGTAAAAAAGTACTACTGGGATTAATGTCAAAGTTGGCTTGTTCTTTTTAAACATTTTTTTAAAATTTATTTTTGGAGAGAGAGAATGTGCATGAGTGGGGGAGAGGGGCAGAGGGAGTGAGAGAGAATCCTAAGCAGGCTCTGTGCTCAGTGCAGAGTCAGATGTGGGGCTTGATCCTGCAACCCTGGGATCATGACCTGAGCCCAAATCAGGAGTCAGATGCTCAACCAACTGAGCCACCCAGGCACCCTGCCTTGTTTGTTCTTTCAAATGTCTTTATGAGGTCTGACAGGGGCACTGAGCCCTGTTCTGTAGTCCCTTCTGTGTGTTTCCTCTTGCCTAAAAAGTGGCTGTGGTCTCCTACACCACCACATTCTGGGAAGAGCCCTGGTTCTGTTCATTTAGTAGGGCCCTTTAGGGGAGAAAGAAGGAGTAGGGAACCCATGAAGGTGGCACTACAGACTCGGGTAGCCTGCCCCTGCTCCAGTACCTTTTGGGAATGCACCTATCAGTGGAGACAGGCTCAGGATGGGGCTGGGCACTTGGATCATCTGACTTCTTTCCTCCTTAGCAGAGTGTGGAGTAGAGTGAATATCTGTCTGTCTGCATAAGTCCAGGGGTAGCCTGTCATTCTGAGGGACTATTCTGATTTGTGTGTGTTGAGTCTGACTGAGACAATGAATGGTTGGCAGAGGATTGGGAATGTATATGTATTAAGGGACTATAGGGATCTACAGCAAATTTTTGAGATGATTCTGGAAAACACAACTAGCTCTTTGGATTTACTCCAGTACAAAGTAGAAAACTGGTCTTTAGTATTTGGGGGTTACCTCAGTATGGCTGTGGGCCGTGCTATGCCAATAGGCACCAGTGTGAGTGTAGTTGATTGTTATGTGGTTTGCTTGGTCTGTGTGAGTGCCATATTGCCTGTTTCATGTGTTGAAGGTCACCCCTGGCCTTAGGAAAAGAATGAATGTTGTCAAAACTGAACTAGTTCTATGAGAATATATTGAGAGACAGTCTTTGTTTTGCTTCTATTTTTTTTTTCATAATTTTTCTAGTTTCACTGTAGGAAGGTAATAAACATCAAAGCTGGCCCAGTCAATGATCCCTTTCCAGAGATATGACCAGACAAGCCTCCTTTCATTGGGCTCTTGGGGAAAGTACATTCCCAGGAGGGGGAGAGGAACATTAAACCATGTGTCACTCATTCTACAGGAATGGAAATGTTGGTACCTTTGGTTATAATAATTTAGAGATTAAATGTTGGACATGTGACTGCAGGAAGGCTATGATTTGTTTCTTAAATCATAAAATCTTGTTTCTATTTCTCATCCTATATGCATGTCCTTTGGAAAGCCTTCTAACTCGTCCAGTGTGCTGTTGTATGGAATTGTCAGTGAGTTTGTGGGTTTCTCCATAAATCATGTCACATAGAGACTGCTTTCATAAGCCAATCTCCCCACCTGGCCACAATGCCCAGAAAAAAGAATGTGCTTTGTTACCTGTGATTGGAAGCTTCCAAATCGGTCTTGGCTATTTTCTATTACTTAGGTCCTTCTAACTTTCCCTTAGCTATTATAAAAAAGTTGCCTTTACTAGGCTCACCAGCATCTGGTGCCCTGCAACTTTATCAGATGGAATACTCACTAATCATTTTCAATTGTGTAAAGGTTTGGGACCTGACTTCTGATAACCTGTAATACTCAGGGCCACAACTGCCTTTTATTTTCCTGCCTACTTGTCACATCCTACTTGTTGGAACATAATATTTGTGGCTTGCAGAATCCCAAACCTAACCAAGTGATGGATGTACTTCCGATGATTAATCCACATCTCTATGTAGTTTTAGGTCTATTGCTTTTCGATTGATTTGTGCTGAGGTTTAAGCAACTAACTGAATGGCTCCTAAGGCTTGATTCCTAACTGTAATACTTTTCCTGGGTGTTTGGGTCTAAATTCTCTTGAACTCTCTGCTGTCACCACAGAGCCTGATGTGGGGCTAGAACTCAGGAACCATGAGATCATAATGTGGGCTGAAACCAAGAGTTGGATGCTTAACTGACTGAGCCACCCACGAGCCCCTGTTCCTTTTTTTGTTTTTTTTGTTTTTTTTAAGGATCTATGCACGTTGCTTTGATCAAATCTCTTCTGTTGTTTCTAATTGCCACACGATGCTCCATATTGTGCATTCAACATGTTGACTCATTCATTTCCCCAGTGATGGACACAGGTTGCTTCCAGTATCTCCTTCCCCATTCACACCTATCAATGCAATGAAATGTCCAAGGTAAATATGTTTACCAATTGAGTGATAGGTTTTCTTCTTTAACATGTCTTTTGTATGCTTATGAAAAACCGAATTTATGAGATAAATTTTAGTTTTTGTTTCAATTCCTTTTTACCCTTTAAAAAATCGTTTAATATTTTACATAATGCTCCAAGGTTTAAAGGTTACTTATAGATTAGTTGTGCCCTTTGCTCAAAATTGATCTGTTTTCTCTTCTTGCTTAAATTCACAATTATCATAGTTTTCTGTTGTGTTCACTGGATGACCTGTATGTTTGAGAGAATAATTCAGTTTGCATTTTTGTCATGGTAGCAGTACCATTTCTGTAATAATTCAAAATGTAAATTAACAAAATCCAATACTACAATAAACAGTCAGTGAAAATTTGTAGAAAGTTATAGATACCATTAAAAAATTCTATGAAAAAAATTCTTTGCGTGACAGAATGGCTAGAAGATGTGTTTTTTTCACATATTTTTGTCCTAAAAAACCTATCTGTTAGCTATGCCATGGGTGGCTAACCCTGTGGTTCAATATTTTCCTATTCTCTAGAATACCAAGCCCACAGTAAACTGAAAATAATGAATGTGGCTCTATTCATGAAAAAAATTTTTTTACAATTCTATTTTGGAGAGGAATCCATGGAACTGTGAGATTTTTCCCTCGTGCAAAGCTGTCTTCTGAGCTAAGCTGCCAGAGGTGAGTTATGGAGCACAGTGTCTTATGACCTTCAGCAGCTCTGGTTTTGGCAGGTTGTATTAGGATTATGTGCCTGACCAACCCAACTATGTACAGACTGAGTTGTGATTTGCAAAGGAACCCCAAAGATGTGCTTCGTTTGGTTCAAGAGAGGTGCTACCATAAATGGTTAGCTGGACTAATTAGATCATCTGTATGGGGGTTCTTAAAACACAGAGAAAGACTCTCATAATGGAATAAAAAGAAGCAGCTGATAAAGAAATAAAGTTGTTTAAAAAAGAGAATAATAGGTTCATTTAATTTCTGTGGCATCCTAAAGAAGATTCCATCTTTCCTTAGACATATTAAAATATTAAGACAGTTTTCTGCCTGTGATTCTATTCTTAGAACATGCATTTAACAAAAAACCAAACACAATTGTAGATATCATATAAGAAGCCAAAAACCAAAGTTAAAGTGGTAATGAGAACAAAGTAGATTCTAATTTTAGTTATTTATATTGTTAAGTATAAGTAAATAAAGAGGTTATTGAACTAATGAAAACATATTGGAACTCTGAGTGTCTATAAAGGAAATGACCTATTCAGCTCTGATTATGTCCATGTGTTTAAAATGGAAGGAACTGACTTTTTGAATACAACAGCTATTGAACTCTGCACTTGGGACACTATAATATGCTGATGGAAAGTAAGGATATTGCCTGAGGTAGAAAAGCTTGAAAGTAGTGGAGGTATGTATCACAGACAGTAATAATAACCAAATATCTCTGTATTCAACTATATTTTACAGCCTGCTTGTGGTTACATTACGTGGTGAGTTCTGGTCAATGGCCTGGATGTGCATCGATGTGACATGTGTCATCTCCAGACTCTGATAGTCATGATCAGTTGTGAATTCTTTCTGCTCTTTCTTTGCCTATCTTGGAGATCCTGGAAGCCATATAGTGAGATATGGAACCACAAAATAGAACTTGGGAAGTGAACTTCCCTGGAGAGTATCTAGACTGGCAGAGACTTTGTGAGAATGGATAATAAACTTTTATATAGCGAGTGACTGAGATTCTTGAGGTTGCTTATTACTGCCAGGCTCATACTGGGTAGGATTTGAATCCTAGGAAATCTATTTTACTAGAAATGTTATGCTCTTACACTGCATTATATTGTTTAAACAAAGTGGAGGGCTCTGAGATAGATGAGTTTCAGCTTTGTCATCTCAAGAAATGGGGAAAATGAACTAAACCCAATAGGAGTGTTGTTAAAGCTAAATGAAGTAACTTTTAAAATGTAGGTTTTATGGGGTGCCTGGGCGGCTCAGGTCATGATCTCATGGCTCATGAGTTTGAACCCCATGATGGGCTCTGTGCTGACAGCTCAGAGCCTGGAGCCTGCATTAGATTGTGTCTCCCTCTGTCTCTGCTCCTCCCCTGCTTGTGAGTGCACTCTCTCTCTCAAAAATAAATAAACAATAAAAAAATTTTTTTAAATGTAGGTTTTTATTTTTACTCATTTGCCGTGGGGCCAATGGATCAGGATCTGCCACTGAAAAGATAGTTTGTTACTTGCAGTTCCCAAGAGGAGCAGGTGCCCACCATGCATGGCCACATGGGGAAGTGCCAGGGCTGGTCAGACAGTGGAGGGGGTGAGGGGCAAGAGACTTTATTTATGGGGTATACTATCAATCTAATCTATCTCTGTATTGTGAAGAGATTCTTCAAAAATATGTTGTTGATTATACTTGCTTCTTTTTTTTACAGTCCTAAATTTAGGGGTGCCTGGGTGGCTCAGGGGGCGCCTGGGTGGGTTGGTCAGTTAAATGTCTGACTTTGGCTCAGATCATAATGTTGTGGTTCCTGAGTTCGAGCCCTGCATCAGGCTTTGTGCTGACAGCATACAGCCTGGAACCTGCTTCGGATTCTGTGTCTGCCTTCCCCGCTCATGCCCTCCCTGCCTCCAAAAAAAAAAAAAAAAAAAAAAATTAAAAAAAGTCAAAAATAAAAAAGAATAAAGCCCTAAATTTACTCATGCTTTTCATGCTGTTTGGGTCACTCTAACCTCCACGTTTATGAGAATTTATACTATTTATTTTGTAGGTCTCTGTGAATGATATTTCTTCTGGAAGATGCTTCCTTAGTCCCATGCATCTCATCCCCATCCTGCACTCCTTTTCCTATCGGGCTGGCATGAAGGGCCTCCTACGCATCCACACATATTCCTGCTTTCCACTTCTGTTGAAGTTACAAGCATATATGATAGGAAACTTAAGCTTCTCTGTTGACATCACTCCTACCCGGTGTTGGAATTTCATATTTGTCTGTACACACTTATTAGCCAGGAAGCCACATGATGGTGGAGAGATTTTGAGAATTCTCTCTAGTCAACATTAATTCCCCTACTGTAAGCACTCATAGCTCCTATACTTTTCCATTATAACTCTGACCGTTTTTCATGATAATTTTCATCCTGTCTTCAACTGTTGGCTCCAAAAGAGCCCCCAAAAATCTTTTTTATGGCTACAATTCTAGCACTGGTGCATATGGTCCATGATTAGTGCATGTTTGAGGAATGCCTGACTAGCAGGACTTGAATCTTATTCTTCATACTTAAAAACAATGCCTGGACCACTAGTGATGCATAGTACAAGTTGTTTGAATAAAAGCAAGTATAAATCTTCATAAAAATCCTCTAAGGCACATACCTTATAAGGACTTTTTAGGGTGAGCAAATAGATGCTCAGGAAATGAAGACTTACTTGCCCAAGATGCTCAACAAGATGGAAGCATAGTTGGCTCCAATGCTTCTTTTCCCTCTGATGATGCTAAGTGTTAATGAGCAGGCCGATTTGACAGCAGTGGAGCATTTCAGTGCTTGTCAGATTTTAGTGTGCATACAAGTCATCTGAGAATCTTGATCAGATGCAAATTCTGAGTTAGTAGGTCTGAAATTGGGTCTGAGATCCTGCATTTCTAACAAGCTCCCAGGTGATGGCCATGGTGCTGGTACGGTGACCACGCTATGAGTAGCAAAGATAAAGATCACCCACAGATTAATTTTCCTATCATATATGCTTATAACTCAACAGAGAAAATAAAGTAGAAATAAAAAAATAATCAGTGTAAAGACTTCTTGTTATTAAGGGAAGCAGTATTTAAGCAAGATTAGTTGTCTAAATGGATAAAATTCAATAGACAATTGTTCAACTCTATGTAATTTTGCTGCTGGGAAGAGAGGGTATATAATTCTGAAGCCAGGTCCTTGTTTTTGTTCCATCTTCAGTAAGAAGTTGAAAACAACACAATTTCAGTCTAGATGAACTCTAAGTTTTATAATGGGCTTCTTCTGTGGTGGTACAGTCTCATTGTCTTAGGGTAGCTAAGCTTAGGGTAGCTTAGGGAAAACAGATTTTGAGACAGAGATTTGTCTGTAGGAGGTTTACTGGGAAGCAAGGGAAGCAGGATGGCTATAGGGAGAATTGCAGCATAATGCATTTGCAGCAGAGTGCTGGCTAATCTTTTGGGCAGCTTTGGAACTGCAGTGGCCCTCATAGCTGTCCCAAATCATGGCAAGAGGGCTGGGTCTTCATACTCCTAGTGAAAAAGTCTTTGGGTGCAGACTGCCACCCCAGGAGAGGTATCACTTTGACCAAGGGTGATTCACGGAAAGGTACTCAGAGTGGGCGATCAGCAGCCTCACGTCCAGAAACAGGGAGTGGGAGCTTTGGCACAGAGGGGGGGTCCCACAGCATCACACATTGTTTCTAGTACTTAGGTAGATATAATAAATATCTTCAGTCCCATCTCTGGGTTTTATAAACATTGCTCTGTAGATTCTCCAGAGAAATAGGCATTTTTGATGCAAAGAACTGGAGTTCACTAGAAAAGAGTAAGAACAGGGAGACTGAGTTAGACAGCAGTATTCTACTACTTAGCTCTACTGTTAGCCATATTCAGAGCTCTCTGAAATAATTACAACTACAAAAATTTCATTAAACTCACACCATGTCTATTGGATCCACCCACATGTCTGCCTCTTATATTTTTCTAACTTTTCCCTTCTCAGTTTCTCCATTATAAAATGTGGACTTTCAAACAGATGATCTATAAAATCCCAGACAGTTTTAATAAAATTCTGATTATATAACTTTTTTCATTCTAAATCCCTGCCCTTATCAACTGGCTCAGAGTACAGAAACTTGGCTTAATCCAAAAATGTTTTTTTGCCCACAAATGTCTATTCCAAGAAGCAAGAAATACCTAAAAAGAAGAAAAAGAACGATTGGAATAAATGTGGATCCTTTTATATCACACGTCTCTTTTAAATTAAAAAATCAAATTAAAATTTATTTTAACTTCATAAACAATTTGGAATATAGAGAAAACAAAACAATTTTAAATTTACACTTAATTATATTTCCTCTTTCTACTTTCTATATACTTTAACTATATAGATGCAAATTTGCATCCTGTTTTCTTTTTTTATTTAATGTTGAATGTCCAAAGAATTCCCTTATGTACTGAAGGGGTTTTTTTGTAATTAAATTTAAATATCTTTATATTATTTTACACAAAATAAATTAGAATTTATTTAACACTTCCAGCTTGGGAGATTTCTCTTTTTTAAAAATTTTTGCTTAATGGATATGGTTTTGTCCACAACTTTTTCCTAAAATTTAGATGATGTCTTAAGATAGAATCCCAGAAGTAGAAAATGAAGCAGGTTTTAAACTTAAGGGAAAACAGTGAAGATGCTCAGAGCACAGAAGAGGTGAAGCCCTAAAAGATACTGTTTTATCAATAGGGTCTGCCTTCTTCTCTATGTCAGTTTGAGGATGACATTTATTAATGACCGGACCACAATCTGCTTGTTTTACATGGTCCAAGAATGGCAGTAAATATAAAACTATTTTAATAGAGAAGAAAAGGAAATAAAGAAGGAAGGGAGGAAGAAGGTACAAAAGAATGAACAAATCTGGGTTATCCTTACACATTTATGGGTTTTGTAAATTGATCTTCCAGTTTCCCCTTAACTAAATGACACTTACCTCATTTTGGGGGAACATAGTCAAACAATATTGCTTTGTACTCTATTTTTGCAAAAGTCTTTGTGTGGTGAACAAGGAGGTGGATTATGGGAGTCATTCTATACCTCAGGCAGAATATTATTCTAATATGTGGTTTGGAACTGGGGTGTGAAATTCTCCTTCATTGGAGAGTTACAGGAGAATGGAATGTTATTTCTCATTTGGGAACACAATTTTGGAAGAAGAATGATCCACTTCTCAAAACAAA
The DNA here is from genome assembly GCF_014898765.1 of Herpailurus yagouaroundi. Taxonomy (NCBI): domain Eukaryota; kingdom Metazoa; phylum Chordata; class Mammalia; order Carnivora; family Felidae; genus Herpailurus; species Herpailurus yagouaroundi. The sequence goes on from NW_024412388.1 coordinate 69,463,764, forward strand.
GCCTCCTCCACTTCTAAAAATTAAAAAAACTAAAGCAAAAGGGCAAACTCTTAGATTTCATCTTCTATTTTTCTTTTTCTCTTATCAAAACTGCCTTGTGTTCTACTATTCTTTTTTTTTTTTCAGGATATCTGTGTCCCTATTTATTAGTTCCCTTGTTTTTCTCCCTCTTTTATTTCTGTTTGTCAAAGGTGACCAGCAATAGCAGCTAACCTTTGAAAAATAGCCTGGGAAAATTTCCAAGATGCCTAGCCATAGGTAATTTCATGGGTTCCCTCTGCCTACCTGGTAGAAATAACAAGTTAAACCCAGGGCCACTGGGTGATGTCTAATTACTTCTTGGCATAGCTCAACCAAAGCATGAACACTCTTAGCAGAATTTGGACTTGGTATTTGTGGATGTACAATTTACTGTTCGTAAATGTTCTTAACTTAGGTCAATGCAAGTCAGCCCAGAAAAGTAAAATTAGCATCAGAAAAGATATATATAATAGTAAGCTAGTGATCATCCTACCATTGGCTGTCATTCTGTGGCTTTTAGAGGGAGAGTAGGCTTAGGAGGGCTAAGAAAAGCAGGCACCATGATTGTGAACTTTTTTTCAGCAGCTGCAGATAACTTCCTTTGAGCAGAGCATGTAAGCCCGTAGAGTTTCAGTTTATGGCTCCGTAAAAATGAGTCCAACAATACTAACTGACCTCTCAAGTGATCTAGTGGAGTACTAATAAAAAATTATGGAAAGCAAATATCAAGTACTAGACAAACATTTAGGGGATAATTTTCTTCTGTTTAATGGTTTTGAGTTCCTGGACTTTTCTTTTTTCTGACTAATCTTTTCCTTCTCTGCATCCACTTTTGTATGCCAAGGGCAGTGCCTCAACACTGACTGAACCTTTTGTAATGGAGGTATCTGCTATTCTTCTGTAATGTTTCTAGTATGCAGCCTGTAACATGCCCACAAGTGACCTAATTCACTATTATGAAACTCAGGAGTGTGCATTTTCAATAGAGCAAGTAGTACAGGTACCAGTGTCCACACACCTTGTTACTCATATGAATCAATCCAGAAAAAATACTTGAAACTGGTCGTATCACATTTGAAATCATTTGGATTCTAGGAAATGCTTATTTCTGAAGTTTTCATTGATTTATTCATTCAACTATTATATATTAAGCTTCTGATTGTATTCTTTGCTTTTCAGTTATAGGAATTTAGGATGTAGCAGTAAAGAAGAGAAGTAAGGTCTATGCTCTCTTAGTTGAGAAATGTATACATTAACAAGTAAATTCTACAACAATTAAAAGAAAGCTGTAAGTGCTATCAAGTTAGTAAAATGGGGTTGTATGAGACCCTATGAAAGGGGAGAGCTCCTTGGATTAGGTGTCAAGGAAGATTCCTTGAGGAGTGGTGACAGCTGCTCTGAGACCTGAGCGATAAGGAAACAAACCATCAGATGAGATATTTCCATCTGCTGCCACCACCGCATCTATCCACCTAGTGAACTCTGTCCTCCTTCCTGGTGCTGTGGATGAGCTCCCCCTGCTTCTCTCCCTCACTTGTCAACTGGATTATATCCTCTTTCCTACTCAAGGGAATCATACAGCAATCATTTCTTTGATGTGCTGCAAAACCAGATTTTTACTTTCTCGTGGTTCATTCCCATTGATAACATAGGCATATTGTAATTTTTTGTTTTCTATCCTAAGAAATGCTCTGACTCTGCATCCCTCACCAGTTACCACCTCAATATCCATTCCCTTTTACTGGAGATTTCTTAAAATCTTTCCTCTTTGTCTTTGCCACTCTACTTTTGGAGCCATTCCAATACTGTTTTCACCTCCAGCACTCATTGAAGCAGTTCTTATCAGGTTCACTGATAATTACAACCTTGATAAAGCCTGTGATTATCTAAACTTGACCTATCAGTAGCAGTTGACAGAGTCCATCACTCTCCTTTTCAAAGTACCTTCAGTGGACATACAGGATACTGCACCTACTAGAATTCCTGTTCCACACACTGCCTGCTCCATTCCACATCCTTTGATAGCTTCCTCTTTTCTTTAGATTTTTGAGTTCTCTGTTTGCTCAGCTCTCACATTTTTCCTCTTCTCCATCTATACTTACCATTTAGGTAATTTCATAGATTTAAATTCTATCTCTGTGTTGGTGACTACAAATATATCCCTCCAGGATGGAGGTCCAAACTCGTATATTCAAATGGTTGCCTGGTATGTCCAAATGCAAGCCTAATGGTATTTTAGCTTAGCATGTCCTCCCCTGCCCCCCAGAAAAAAAAAAAATCCCTGTAGCCTTAGAAACTGATTTGTCCCTTTGACCAAAAGGGGAAAGATGGGAGAAGAAACAGTTTTGTGATAGACACCAAAGCATTCAGTTTTGGACTACTGTATCTGGAGTCATTAGTCATGTTGGGCAAAATTTCAAATGATTGCCAGGGCCAAGTTAAAGAATTGGCAGAATGTGTCTGTAACATTCACGCAGTATAGCTGTCAAAGATAGGATTTTTGTCTTCCTCTGGCAAGTATGATCTTGGGAATCTAGAAAAGAAAAAAAGATTTGTTGTTCTTATAGTTGTTGTTTTTTGTGTATTTATATACTATTTTTGAAATAGCGTGTGTCATTTGGTGCAAGCAATATATGATAAATAGATTTGCGTATCTTATTTACAGTATAAGCATCTATATCATTCATATCATTTTAAGTATTTGTTGAATCCAAATAATCATTAACATTTTGATAGATACTGAAATATCAAATACTATGATGTTGTATCTGATAGCAAAAAACTTACAATCTCTTAAGAACTATAAAGCAAGTACCATTATAAACAGAAATAGTAGTAGGTATTTTGGCCACTTTGACATGAATAAGTTTTAGCCCTAGATACTGATAAATATCAGGAGGCAATACTCTTATGTTACTCGAAGGGTAAGAAATTTGCTATTGTAAGTCAGTTTAACTAAAACATCTCCTAAAATAATTCAACAGAGACAAAAACTGTCTAATATGCCAAATTTAGGTAGTCTCTTGGTTCATTATAAAAATTAAATTGGTTTATATTGGTTAGATTGATATTGAATATGATAGTCAATTTGAAAATGTCAGGGGGAAATTCAGAAAATCAAACTTGTAAGGCATATATCCCATGCATTTCTAATTAGAGAATTATTGTGTATCCTATTTCTATTTAACACAAAACAAAACAACATTAACAGTTTCCTGCATGAAAAGATTTAAGGTAAATAAAGGAATGAGAAATTTCTATACAGGTGAGCTTGCTCCTTTTAATTATAATTTTTAAAGGAAAAAGCCAATTAGAGTGCATTGAGCTTAGAAAAACCAAAACATTTGGATACCAAACTTGTGTGTGTGTTTTAAATGTGTCAAGTTGCCCAAGTTTATGAGCCCAGAACAAACACAATTAAAACCACTGGGGAAAAACTCTTAAGGAGCTATTTTGAGATACATACAACTTTTAATAAGTCAACAGTTGATATATTCAGGACACTTTGCTTATAGGGACATATGGTTTCAAGGGGATGAAATGGGGACTGAGGAAATGTGGGGACAGAAAAGTTTATAACCATTGGCCAGCATGTGTGTCACTTCTGTCATTCTTGATACTGGGGCCGTGGCTTATATTTACAGAGTTTTGGCCACTTGGCTAAATAAACTGAGAATCACTAGCTGCTAAATCATATACACTGTCTCATTGATTTTCTGGTGGAATCCTCATTAGGTTTATTTTTGGGGAGCAATGTGCCTTCCTCTTCTCCTTTTCTGCATCTCGTGGGTATGCAAACAACACTGAATTCTCCTGGAAATGATTCCTTAGCTCTGAGCCAGCAACGAGAACTCTCAACTTTCTCTTGTGATAAATATCTCCCTCAGTCCTCCTTAGTGACTTTTCATCTCTGGTGCTGTCCTGGCAGCCCTCTTGACATCTGCTTCAACACACTGCTTCCTGTCTCAGGAGGGAAGCTGGGAGTTTTGATTTGTAAAGGGGTGCTTTTCACTGAAGCCAGAGTTCCTTTGTGACATTCCTGTATACTCTTATCTGTCTCTGGAAATGTGATCTGCATGATAGATGTGAACAAATGAGTGGAGTGATGTGCAATTTCTTCTCTCTGGATCATCAGTTTTTCCCTATTTGACTGGCAGATTTGCAGGTTTCTCCAGAGCTGACACTTTCAGTGGGAAAGGAAGAAGTGAGTCCCAGGCTGTAGCTGGCTGGAAGCCTGTAGTGGGCCAAATGTTACTATACATGTTGGAAATGCATCATGTAAAAGAAGAACATTCTCCTTTCCAGGTTGTGCTTTTATCAAACTGCCATTTGCCTCTCCCACTGTCCCTGTCCCACTTCTGTTGGAAGCTCTATTTTTGTCCTTCCTCTCATTCGTCCCAGAGAGACCTAGTCAAACATCATGAAAAAGCTTTGGGAAATGAAAATGCCTTCAACTGAGAGGGCTAATCAGCAGGGACCCAAGATTTCAAATCTCTGCCAGGAAGTGGCTTCAGATGCTTGGAGCCTGAAGATGGAAAATCCTAACCCTTGGTGTTGCTTCAGGGTCCAGCAAGCAGGGAGGGAATTCCCATAAAACAGCGGCGGTCACTGCAGAGTGCACAGGGTTAACCGGGACCTGACTGCGATTGGCCAGCATGCTTCCACCTACCAAACTGGGTGATTGCGGGTTCTGACCTGAGTCTCTCTTCCATCCTTGTGACTTCCTGTGCTTAATTGTAAATTATCTTTCCTTCTCTCATTTTCCATTTTCCTTGTGTCAGTGAAGCGATTCAAAGAAAAGTGCTGGGACTGAGCTCTCATCGGAAAAACAAAAACAAAACAGTGCTCAGTGCCTATGAGTGCTTGTTCATGCTGCATGCTGGCGGGCACTGGGGCTGGCGACATTAGGGAGCTTGTTAACTTCAAATCTTCTTCGTTTTATATTTTTTTGGTGATACATTTTATAGAAACCCACCCCGGGGAGAGAAGGGCCAGTTGCCTCTTTATTACACTGTACAAGAGCCACATTAGCGTTCCAGTCTATATATTATGAAATTAAGTGGATACCCTTGGGGTTAATTCCTTGTTGTAATTGTAATGAAAAGAAACAATTTCTAACCCTCCATTTAAGATCTATAACTATTAAAATCCACTAGTCTTGGTGACTCCTGGGGCCAGTGGAGTGCTTCAGTGTGTATGAAAAAGGGCACTCCTACAGTGTCCAATATCAGTAATTTAAAAAGTAACAACCTCCAAGTGGGAAAACTAACAAATGAGTTTTCCATTTAGCCCCTCCCCGCTGTTTACCCATGGTGTGTTATATTCATCAACTGTGTGAAATTATATGCATATTAAAATTATGGGCCTGGGTTTTAGGATTTCGGTTGGACCAGGGGAGGGAAAGGGTACAGTGTAATTTTCTTCAGGATAAAATTTAGAGGGAATCATCATAAAGAATGGAATTGAAAGAATTGGGAAAAAGGACCATGTTCCTCCAAGGAAACCAGTACCTTCTTTGCTCTTCTGCCTCCTCCAGAGCCTCTTCTGCTTCTCTTAGAGTAGTTTCAACACACGCTTTCAATTGCAAATGGATACATGTGTTCCTTTATCCTATTTAGCCTGCTAGAATTCAGTGTATTGTTAGTGGCAAAAAAATGTACATTCTGCATATGACATCTGATTTAATTTCTTTATTAGAGCTATTACAGCCATTAAAACACCAAATTTACTAGTGTATTATCATCTGACACAGCGTAAATCACTGGTTGGTACATACACAGGGGACGATGACAATAATTTAAAATAAAAGAAAGGGACGTTTCCGTTCATAATAGAGTTAGTGTATGAAAAAGAATGAGACTTTGTGAGGCTTCTAAGATTTCTGGTGGGAGTTCTTTTTAATAAATGTATTTGTTCAGTTGTGGTTGACACGATCATAGCTCTTTTTATTTCTCTCCTTTCACTCATCATAATATGAACTGCTTCAGAAGAAAGGAAAAGCAGTTGCATGCTTGACAGAAAAGGAGCAAACTAAGAAATAATTGTATTAAAAATTTTTATTCTGTTGCCTCAAGAAATGTGATGAAAAGTTCCATTAGAGATTTTTCTTTTTGATAATGCATTGCATTGCATGTCACAACTTATTGGTGACAAATTTTATTTTGGGCGAATAGTCCCTGTTAATTCATGCGGCATAGCTCCTGGTGACTTTATGTATGTATGTGTGTGTGAGGTGTCTCAGAATGCTCATGAAAAGTCATTACTCCTCTATTGTTCTCATTCCATTTGCAAATCTCGTTGTTCCCAAATTTGTCTCCTATGTAGTCATTTCAGAATGCCAGCAGAGGGCTGGTAATGGCCCATCATGTCTAGGTCACTGGCTTGTATCCGAACCAGGCAGGTGGTCTGAGTGAAATTAGCAGGCCTGTCTCACAATTCAGTTCCCAGCTTTCCCAGGTCCATTCGATCAAAACATTTACTAGTTTTTTTTTTTTTTTTTTTTTGTAAGTTTATTTATTTATTTTGAGAGTGAGAGAGATTGAGAGCCTGAGCAGGGGAGGAGCAGAGAGGGAGGGAGGGAGAGAATCCCAAACAGGCTCTGAGCTCAAGTGCAGGGCTCAATGAGGGCTTGATCCCACAACTCTGGGATCATAACTGAAACTGAATTCAAGAGTCGGGTGCTTAACTGACTGAGCCACCCAGGAGCCCCACATTTTTCCAGTCTTCTCACTGAACATCCCACTTGTCCTTAATTGGCCACATTGGAAAGAAGCTTTTAAGATACTCAAACATGAATATGGCACTGTAAAGGAGAACTGCTTTGCCTTGAGGCTACTGGGAGTGCCTAACTCCTGATATGATAGATTATTTTTTATTTTTAATTATTTTGAAACAATTTTAGACTTACACGAATTTGCAAAAAACTGTGCAGAAAGTTCTCATACACCCTTCACCCAGCTTCCCCTGATATTAAAACTTACTTAACCATAGCACAATTGTTAAAACTGCTAGCATACTATTAAATTATTTATAGTTTTTTTTTTCAAATTCAAGATTATTCAAATGTCATTGGTTTTCCCCATAGTGTATTTTTTTTTTTTTCTGTTCCAGGATCCAATCCAGGATATCTACATTGCAGTTAATTATGATTTCTTCTTAGTCTCCTCCAATCTGTGACAGATCTTCAGTCTTTCCTTATCTTTCATAACCTTGATATTTTTTCAGAGTACTGCTCAGTATTTTGTGGAATGTTGCTTGAATTTGATTTGTCTGCTTTGAACTTAGTTTTTACATCATTAGATTAAGGTTATGCATTTTGGGCAAACATACCATAGATATGACATGTATGTTATATGCAGAATACATGATGTGGCTAAGTCTTGTTACTGGTGATATTGATCATGATCACTTGGTTAAGGTAATGTCTGCTGGGTTTCTCTACTGTAAAGTCACTATTTTTCCTGATGTAGTAATTTCAGTATTCAAAATTTTAAAGTGTTTGCAAGGAGGTATGTGTTTGTATGTGTATTTCCAGGAGGAAAAGGAAGAGCTGCCCTTCTCTCTAAGTCTTATCTTTAAGTAATCCTAATATATTTTTTTCACAAGCTGCATTTTGCAATCCAGTTAGTATTGAAGAAACTCAAATAATTGATGTAAAATCATCCTTGGGCTGTGGCCCTACAATAAGAACTGTAATAATCACAGAGCATGTGAACAATGCAAGCTTGTGGCTTGCACTTGGAGGCAAGGACTCTGTGAACCTGGTCAGTGGCAGATGTTGGCATTAATTTCTGGGGTATGCAGATGAGTGAAATATAGAGTGATTTGAGCTGTGTTTCTGAGATCACTTTCATTTCACTGATTTGTGTTTTGTTTTGTTTTTGTTTTTGCTTTTGTTTTCCCGTATGTTTCTCTTTCTCGTTCTGTGTTGTGAGCTGTAGGAGGTTGGGGATTGTAAACCAATATGGTCCCTAACCTTGATTGGGTCTGCAAGGTTCCTTTAACCTTGTCACATAACATATTCACAGGTCCCAGAAAATAGAATGTGGACATCTTGGAGCCCTCACACACACTGATACCCTCAGCAGTATCCCTTGCTGGGATACTGAGTGAGACTAACATTGTTAGTAGGAAACTAACAATATGAGTAGTAGAAATAACAGCAGGAGGCAGTGACCTCTTTCTACTGTTTTTTGAGGGCCTGTAACATGCTAGTTGCTTGTGCTTGGTATTTTATATGTTATATATATGATGAGTTCTATTCTCTGTTTTTCAGACATGGAAACTAAGGATTGGAGGGCTTCTGTAATTTACATAGCTGATAGATGGCGGTTAGAATTTTATTCTTTGATTTTCCTACCTAACCTCTTCTCCCCACTTTTCAAAATTTTGATCTAATACTTACGGAAAAGAAAACAAATAGGATGGTAAGTTTTCCCTCTAGCTCAATCCCCATTCTGCTTCTCTGTTATCCATCATCTATTTCTATTATCTGCCTATCTATTAAACAATAGACTTGGAAGCCTTGGAATGGCAAATCAGAACCCAAAGGTAAAAATAGTCATGGATAGGTCAAATGAACTATAAATTGAGAAAATAAAAATAAATAATGTTGTTAATATTTTAAGTGACAAGATACATATGAGAGAAATAGAAACATTGAACTTCCCTTTCAGGGGTTGTAAGTCTTCAACAGTCATGTTTGCCTCTTCAAATTACACAGGTCACCTTGGAGCTGGAATAGATCTGGAACTGAATTACTAAAGGAGGTTAATTATAAAGTTAATGTTATTGCAATTGATTATTATTGGGCCATGGAAAGAAAAAATTCTGAGACGTCATAAATCCAGAGAAAGTTATAACCACATTAAAAATTTGCATCAAGTTGTTATGGAAACTCATAGAAATGCTCCCAAAGGAGGTTAGAACCATAGGTTCATGTAATTATTACAACTAAAGTTATATTTATCAGAATGAGCAAAATGTTCTTCCTTTTGGACCAGAGCACTGAAACATCAGGACTTCCCCTCTTAGTTTTTGCTGGGCTATGCCTTCTATGTCTACCTGGCACTATCGACATCCTCAGGGGCTGGCAATGGGTAAAATCTATCCAACCACTGAACAAAGATCCTTCAGAGAGCAGCTAACAGATTATGTGTCAGATCATCCTGCCTCTGATATTCTGCCAGATCAACTAGATAGGGAACTTTAGATATCTAAAGGCTGCCTTTCATTCGTGGTCCCTTTATTCAGGGCATAATATTTCTGACATATATTTCAGCTATTGGAAATTGTCTCAATTTCCAAATACTAGGGCTGCAAAGTTCTCTTGCAGTTTTCCTAAGTGCTTCTTACTCCCCAGTGTGTGTGTGTGTGTGTGTGTGTGTGTGTGTGTGTGTGTGTGTGTGTTTAATCTTCAGATCTTCTTCAATGAAACTTTTGATAAATGACCTTTTTTTAATATTGAAGTTTAAACACTGCTTATGCATAATTTAGATTAATTCCCTCTTCCCTTTTCACATGTATATGTACAGCTTGTTTGATCTTTAAACTGGCCACTCCATTCAACAAAATCAAGTGGTTGATGATTATGTTTTTCTGAATTGACTAGCCAACTCAGTCAAACAAGATTATGTTTACTGTACATGCAGACATCGCTCAACAAATCTATAAAATTAAGAGAGCCAAACCCTTCTCCTATGCAAGGGTGACTATATTAATCAAATTTCTCTGGAAAAAACAGAACTAATAAGATGTAAAATGTAAAGAAAGAGATTTATTATGAGGAATTGGCTCATGTGATTATGGAGGCTGGCAAGTTCTAAGATCTGCAGGGTGAGCTGGCAAGTTGGAGATGCAGGAGAGCCAATGATGTAGTTTCAGTCTGAGTCCAAAGGTCTGAGAACCGCGATAGTGGATGTTGTATTTCCTGTCCAAAGGGTGGTAGACTTAAGACCCAGGAAATGCTGATGTTTCAGTTTGAGTGCAAAGTCAAAAAAGAAGCCAGCATTCTAGTTTAAAGGTCATTAGGTGGGAAGAATTTTGTCATTGAGGGGAGGGTCAGCTTTTGTGTTCTGTTCAGGCCTATGATTGAACAAGGCCCACCCACATTCTGTGGGGCAATGTACTTTACCACCCAGTCTGCTGATCCAGATGTTAATCTCACCCCAAAACACCCTCACAGACACACACAGAATTATGTTTGACCAAATATCTGGACACCCATGGCCCAGGCAAATTGACACATAAAATTAACCGTCACAGTGTCTAGAAGCTATTTTAAAGTGTTTAAAAACATTATGTTTTGCTAGTTATGAACTCAATCCCAGTACACTGTCCAGGGAACCCCTTTTTTTCCTGTAAACATTAGAATATGTGACAGAGTTCAGGTAACCACCAGTAATGGAGGGGACAATGAATGGCAAGATATTTGCTTCCTCATTCCACATGAATCTCAAGGACTAACACAGAATTTGCTCTGCTCTATTAAAACCCCAGAGGCAGAGTATCTGGTACCTATAGGCAGTGATATTTCCTAGTTTATAATTCCTTCTCAGGGTAACCCTGTATTCTTGATGAGCCACATTTGCATGGTGGCTCTATCTGGTGCCTGGAAATCCTTTTGTGTATGCCTCTGCCTGTGACTCCACTGGCTCATACTGCTGGCTCTTTGTCATTCTGTTGACATCTGAGGAGAGGGCACCATGGGTCCTGTACCTAAATGCTGCAGAAATGATGATTAGAGGGAGAAACATCAGTGAGTCATTGTGGAAAATGATCTTCCTGTAATTAATAAGGAGAAATGTGTTGTTGCAGCTTATAAGCCCAACCATAGCATCAAGACCCCAACTATTTAAAGTACACCTGATAGTTTTCAAAAGAAGAGATGAGCTCAGTGGGATTCCTGGGTGTTACGCATTTGATTTTAAATGGGTTTTGTGAGAAAAAATACCTTTTGGTTATTTTAAAGAGTTTAAGGTGCTAAGGAAATTACATCTTATTTGTAAATATTAAGCTTTTGAATATTCTGCCTAAATTTTCAACATTTTAATTCATTTATGTTTGTCAATCAACTTATCTTCTTCCTTAGAGTACTTTATTAGTGATTATTTTAGAGCATTAAAACCGATATTCCCACAGCTCTACCACCTAAACACAACTTCTCTTTATGATCCTATCAAAAATTTTATTTGTATTCTGTATGATTCTGTATAACTGTAGTAAAAATTCATATCTTTTTAAGGCTTTTTGTTTTTTTTTTTGTTTTTTTTTTTTTTAGTCTGGCCCTATTGAAAGTCTTTATTTTACCTTTGGAACAATTTTCTATTCCATCTCCAATTTTATTCAGTGTCAGCCATGATGATACGGTAAAACTGGTGTGTGTGATAAGCAAGGAGTCTCTGTTACTTCCACTATTTGAAATAACTATTAGGTGAAGACTCTACCATTATAGAGGCAAACAAAATACTTTGAAGGACTCATTCAGTCAAATAAGTTTATTGAGCTAAGTAGAGCAATAGTCTTATAAAATATTATATTTATGCATATATACAATATAAAAATATTTTAAAAATATACTTTTATGGAAAATATGTCATATGCTGAAATACCTTCTGGTTTAGCCTTTGGGATGGGCTATTTTAATAAAAAAAAATAAGCTTTCAAAAATAGTCTTTTCGAAAAGAATATGGTAGACCCTGTATTCTATTTTTAAGGCAGTTTTAAGCTGTTCTCATGACCATTATTAAAGTGCCCAGGTCCAGTGATGTCAGTGTACCTAGTTAAGAAAGACAAGTGTGTTAATGCCTCTAAATTGGTAAATATATTTTAATAAAACATATTTAGATTTTGTAGCTTGGTGCCAGAGGATGTCATTGAAGATGGAAACATATGGCCATCACTGGCATCTGGATAAGGGCCCCGAAGTTTTAAAATCCTCATGCTTCCTGCATAAACTGAGCTCTGAGAAGGGAAATGAAGGAATTATCCTTCCTTGATACCCCAGAGTATGGCACTATCAAGTGCATTATGGTGATTTTATACCTCCTCAAGAGGATCATTAGTCTATTTCTCTACAAAAATTTTTATGTTTTTTAATGTACATCAGTGTGGAAGGAATATCTAACTAACCTATTTATAAGGATCATAAAAATTGTTTTTCCTCTTAAAATTACATTATAAAAATGAATCTTCCCAGTGCTTTCTTGCTGGATGTTTTCAAGATTTTTTCCTTTTGTGAAACATTTATTTTCTCTTAAAAAAATATTTGTCACTTTACTTGTCCTTTCTCATTAAGGGAAAAAGAACAATTTTAAGAGTGGTTTGAAAAGAGAGCAAGCTCCCAAATTATCTCCAGACACGGTGATTTAACCCTCATCTACCTGGAAAATCTTGTACAAACCACAATAGGAACAGTTTTCCTATTCAGAACTAAAGATAAATCTCCATAGTTACAGTGTAAAAGAATCACTAAAAAGGTTTAAAAGTTCTAAATTGGCAGTAAGCTAATCACGTAAAAGACTCAGTCTTATTCCTTTTCCAAGCCTGCCTAAAATGCTTGATTTACTCCCATATTATAAGTACATTGTAATAAATACACATCCCCTAAGGAATTAACTTTCTGCTGTGACTTTTTGAGAGTTGCTGTGTTATTCAGTGATAGATAATGTGTATACATGTGTATATGCTAGGATGCTCAAGTTATGCTGTAGTAACAAACTATCTCGAATTCTCATTGGCTAAATGCATCAAAATTTATTTCTCTCCCAGTGCAGGGCAATAGGGAGCACTGCTCATTGCGGTCTCTCAGCAACTCAGGCAATGGAGCTTTCCAGTGCCACCAGTGCAGGATTTAATTTTTACAGCCATACCAGAAAGCAAGGAAATGCTAAGTGAAACAGAACAAAACAAAAAAACACAAAAAATGGTGAGATATCCTAAGGGTACACACAAGAGTTCCCAGTGGATAAAGGTGGAAAAATTTGAGCAAAAAAAGTGTTTGTTTAATTAAAAAAAGAGAATCCAAAGAGAATCTCACTGTCAGCACAGAGCCCGATGTGGGGCTTAACTCATGAATCATGAGATCATTACCTGAGCCGAAATCAAGAGTCGGTAGCTCAACCTACTAAGCCACCCAGGCACCTCCCAATTTTTTTTTTTTTTTTTTTTGTTAGCGTATTTCATTACTTTCTGGAGTATTGCAGAGATTAATTCTCTAGAAGATTGAGTTACCAGTCCAAATTTTCCATCTGCTGAAAGAACTTGAATTACTGCTTTTTTATTTTTTTTTTTAAAATTTTTTTTCAACGTTTATTTATTTTTGAGACAGAGAGAGACAGAGCATGAACGGGGGAGGGGCAGAGAGAGAGGGAGACACAGAATCGGAAACAGGCTCCAGGCTCTGAGCCATCAGCCCAGAGCCCGACGCGGGGCTCGAACTCACGGACCGCGAGATCGTGACCTGGCTGAAGTCGGACGCTTAACCGACTGCGCCACCCAGGCGCCCCTAATTACTGCTTTTTAAAAATTTTTTAATTTTTATTTATTTTTGGGAGGGAAAGAGAAGGAGAAAGAGCTAGGCAAGGCAGAGAGAGAGAGAGAGAGAGAGGGAGAGAGAGAATCCCGAGGAGGCTCCCCACTGTCAGCACGGAGCCTGACGTGGTGCTCGAACTCAGGAACGGTGAGATCATGACCTGAACTGAAACCAAGAGTCTGATGCTTAATTGACAGAATCACCCAGGAACCCCTGGATTATTTCAATTATGTTTCTCTTTCTGTTTTGCTGGTTGGTCTTTACTTTCTGAGAAAGATTGGAAGGTGTGAAAGTGCCTGTCAGATCTAAGTTGATCATTTAAAACTGCCACTGACTTGAAGTGTAGTGAACAACAAAAGTCCTTTTCCTAGAAGAGACTACAGATACCAAAAGGGACAATATTCTAGGAGAGACTACCGAGGGGCCCCTGGGTGGCTCAGTCTGTTGAGTGCCTGACTTCGGCTCAGGTCATGATCTCACAGTTTGTGAGTTCAAGCCCTGCGTCGGGCTCCATGCTGACAGCTCAGAGCCTGGAGCCTGCTTTGGATTCTGTGTCTCCCTCTCTCTGCCCCTCCCCTGCTCATGCTTTGTCTCTCTCTCTCTCTCTCTCTCTCTCTCTCTCTCTCTCTCTCTCAAAAATAAGTAAAAACATTAAAAAAAATAAAATAGAAGAGACTACCGATGCCAAAAGGGAAAAGTGCTGAAAGACCTAGTTTGGCTAAGATAGTTGTTTCCTCCCTGTAAAGACTACCTTCTAGCAGTGCCATTTGTAGGAATAACAATCTCTTAATCTCTTCCACTGTCTAGAATGTTTCCAGGCAAAGGAAACCTAACCTATATTAAGATATTAAGTGCATTGATTGCTGTTTTTCTGATATGGCATGTTATTCTATTAATTTAGCTTCTATGTAGGATGTATCAGCACTACAATTCAATATATTATGAATAATAATGATAATTTTTATATTTGCTCTGGAGGGCTAAGTTTTTTTTTTTTAATCATTCCTCCATTTTTGTGGGAACACCAATAGAAGGCAATCTCTTGCTGTCTCTGTAACAAAGAAACTAATTGCTAAAGCTGTTCATATAAATGAAAGGCTCTTTATCAAGTATGCACTTCGATTGTGATTTGGTTTTGTTGCCATAGCATGGTCACTATCAGCTTGGGTCATAAAGCCTTTGGATAACTGGTAGACAGTCATCACCACCAATCTGGGCTATGTTTTAATTGTCAGTTCAGGCCTAGAGAGCACTGACTTGCTCTCCATCTGCCAGCAGATCTCCTTAGGCATGAAACTATCACTGCTATTGGAATACATAATTTCTCATGCAAAAATATTAGAAGCATACCAAAGAGGCATGAAATAAAGTGACTTTTATTTTAAGTGAGATAAGGGACATTGAATGGAAACAGGGAGGAAAGGTCAAAAACAGTAGGGTTTCTTGTTTACAGGCAAAACAGTTCAGAGCTACTTCACACTGGAGAGTGCTCTTGGAATTGGATGAGAAGAGACAAGAGCTAGGAATAGACTCTCAGGCCTGCAAACAAACATTTTCTGGAGAGATTTATTCTTCCATTTGTGCCGTAGAAAAGTGAAGGGAACGTGGCAGAATGTGTACTATCAGTTGGTTTCCTCCATAGCTGAATCCCACATCATTAAGGGCCTTGGAAATACAACAGCATTTTATATTGGCTGCTAAGTTGTACTCATAGCCAGCACAGGGAACAAAGGTTTTGGGTAAATGTGTTCTTGGCGGCATATGCTGCCTTGTAAGAAGGTTGATGTTTTCCACACCAGATAAAAATTCTCTGTGGCCACCTGTGCCATATGCCATTACCAATCCCCTCAGCTCTAGGACCCCTTTAGCCAGTACAAAAGACCTCTTTACTATCATTGGAATTCAAAAGACTTGAAAGGCCTCCAGGAGGCACTATAGAGAAACTGCAGTTAGAATTAAATACCTTTTAGTTGAGGAGAACCAGTTTCACACTGGTCTCTGAACTTGGAAATCTTAGCATTTTCCCCCCGGGAGATAGGGTATTGAAATCAGATTGCTGAAGCTGTGTTACATGAATGAGAGCTTGAAAAAAGATTAAAGAAGTTTAAGGCAAAGTTCAGATATATCTTTACTATCTTCCTCAGCACATTGACACAAAGGATTAAATACAGTTTAACAGAAAAGTGGAAAAATGATTTTAATAGAATATGGTCAGAATTTGGGAACTCAAGGATTGTTATCTGTATTCCTGAAAGTAGAATATTTTCACATAAAATTGAGAAGTCATTGAAGTTGTATTCTTCTGTAATGACATACAGAAAAATCCCTATTTATTTTGACCTGAGAAGAGTTAGGAAAAAAAAAAAATCTCTCCTAGGAACCAATATCTTACTTCATTTTCTTCTTGAGTCACAATCACACCTGATTTACTGTTAACATCTACTGGTGGCTGAGGTTGTTGCACAGCCCTGAGCTGTGCTTAAAGTATCTTTTATAATAACCGCAGACTTAATAAAATAAATATTCCTAAATGATATTAGTATAACTGGGTTGAAAAAAAATCCAAACTGTTGAAGATAAAACCCTTAATATCTAATGCATGTGTGATTGAGAATTTAAATGAATTTGCTTTCCTGGTACTTACTATTAAAAATTAAATTAAGACCAAGATGACACTTTAAGACATTGTACTTTGACGGTACTTGGTAGAGGGAAAAAAGGTCCCCCAAGTGCCTAACTTGAAGAGCCCCATGAGATTCTGAGAAATATACTTTTTGAATACTTCAACTTATAGTGTCTTTTCAGTACTCAATTAGCATAATTTGACACAATTATAGGTATAAACATTTTATAGGCACTTGGTAGGAGTGTCAAAAAAGTGTTGATTTCCATCCACTTATATTGGCAACACTCACCTAGTTCTAGCATGACACTTGAATGAGCAGTGAAATATGCTCCCTACTATTAATAAAATTCAAAGCATATTTCATCTTGACACCACATCACAAGTTTGACACTGCGGTTCCTCTCTGTGGAATTTTGAGTCATGGAGACATCCCCTTGCTACATCCCCATCTCAACTAGATGATAATTTGATTCAGACTATTTCAATACATGCCAATATGTATATCTCCCATGCAAAATGGAGGCATGCCCACAGAGAAAAGAAGGTATAACTGACAGGTCAACATCATTTTTGTGAAGTTGTACCTTAGTGGTTTAAAAAAAATATTTAAGTATGACTTTTACCAATTCTCCTTTTCTCACGCTTTATCAACAGGACTTTCCAGAATATGAAGTTGCATGAAACAAATAAATTATTCTTAAATGTCTTAATAAAATTCTATTTTTTAATGGATTGCTTTTTAAAACTTCAATCATGGAAGAGATAAGATAAGCAACTGTAAAGCATTTCCAAATCCAGCAGCATGAGGATTTATTGACATTGGCAACTTTGTACAAGTGTTTGGTTTGAGTTGCCGTTTTCTAAACAGTCAGACCTTTGTGTGTATGTGTATTACCAAAATGCTGGAAGAGGAAAAAAAAATGAATGTTAAGTATAAGAAATATGGAAAAAGAGGGTAAAAATGATGAGTTATGCACTCTTTCAGCTCTGTTTTCCTTCATGGTTAATCATTTCAGGTTTCCCAGGATTGAGATGAAGTCCATTTGTTTTGGCACCATTTTCCTTGTGATTTAGCAGCTCTGATTAAAATTTATGGCTAATAAAAATAATCTGATTCATCTTAATACTATTGAAAATAGAAAAGAAGCTCCATCTCAGTTAATAGTATTTTTGGTCCACATAATTTAACTATAATAGTCACTCTAATTTTTCAATGGTTTTTAATATTTGTAATTATTTTTAGAAATTGGGTTTTAGAGACACATTCTCTCATTTCTTCCATAAAATCAAATTTTGCCAGAATGAGGGAATTTTTTTCTTTAATTCAAATTTACATTTCTTAGTCTGATATTAAGAATGAAAACATCTTAGGGATTGTTTTTATTTAGTCCTTTATTTTTATTTCATTAAAAAAATTTTTTTAATGTTTTATTTATTTTTGAGACAGAGAGAGACAGAGCATGAGCAGGGGAGGGGCAGAGAGAGAGGGAGGAACAGAATCCAAAGCAGGCTCCAGGCTCCGAGCTGTTAGCACAGAGCCCGACGCGGGGCTCAAACTCACAAACCGCGAGATCATGACCTGAGCCAAAGTTGGACACTCAACCGACTGAGCCACCCAGGCGCCCCTCTTTTTATTTTATTTTTTAAAATGTTTATTTATTTTTGAGAGAGACAGAGCGTGAGCGGGGGAGGGGCAGAGAGAGAGGGAGACACAGAATCTGAAGAAGGCTCCAGGCTCTGAGCCATCAGCACAGAGCCCAATGTGGGGCTTGAACTCATGAACTATGAGATCATGACCTGAGCTGAAGTCGGATGCTTAACTGACAAAGCCACCCATGTGCCCCATGGTCCTTTAAAAGTAAGAAAAGTGAAATACTGTGACTGTTTCCTCATATCTATACAGTAATATATAGTTTTTGAAGTACTTTGATCTGTTATCTCAGTTGATATTCACAGTAATACATGTAAGGAGGGTAGTTCTCAGAGTATGTGAAATTATTTTTCAATAATTGGAAATTGAAATGTACTCTTGGAATTCTGACCATATTATTGAGCTATATCACATATTTTATGTACCTCTTAAGGTCAGAACAATTATTATCCCTACTTGAAAGATGAAAAAACTGAGGCCTGGGTTAGTTAAAGTAAGTTGATCAAGGTCAGGAGATAGTGAGTGTCAGAGTTTGAATTTGAACTCAAGTCTCTCCGATTCCAGAGTTCAAGATTCCAACCTCCACTGCAAACTGTTTCTGAGAGAAGCTTACCCAATTCTTTCCTTAAAAACAAACAAACAAACAAACAAACAAACAAACAACCCGGATTTTTTTTAGAGAAGTTTTAGGTTTACAATAAAATTGAGAGAAAGGTACAGTAATTTCCCATGTATCTCCTGCCCCTACACATGCGTGACCACCCCTGTTGTCAACATACTCACTAGAATTTTTTACCAAGGACGCACCTGCATTGACATATCATAATCACCCAAAGTCCACAATTTGCCTTAGGGTTCACTCTTGTTGTACACTTTATGGGTTCGGGCTAATGTATAACGACATGTGTATCTCATTATAGCATCATACAGAGTATTTTCACTTCCCTAAAAAACCTCTGTACTCTTCCACCCTCCCACTGACCTCCAGGAACCACTGACCTTCTTATTGTCTTCATAGTTTTGTCTTTTTTAGAATGTCATACAGTTAGAATTATATAGTATGTATCCTTCTCAGAATGGCGGCTTTTACATAGTAAAATGCATTTAAGTTTCCTCTATGTCTTTTCATGGCTTGAGAGCTTTTTTCTTTTTTAGTGCTGATTATTATCTGGATGAACCACAGTTTATTCGTTACTCCACTGAAGGACATCTTGGTTGCTTCCAGGTTTTGGCAATTATGAATAAAATTGCTATAAACATACGTGTGCAGGTGTGTGTGTGTGTGTATATATGTGTGTGTGTGTACATACATTTTAAACTCCTTTGGGTAAATACTGAGGAGAATGATTGCTGGATTGTAAGAGTATGATTTGATTTTTTTTTTTTTAACGTTTATTTTTGAGACAGAGATAGAGCATGAACGGGGGAGGAGCAGAAAGAGAGGGAGACACAGAATCCGAGGCACAGGCCCTGAGCTGTCAGCACAGAGCCCGACGCGGGGCTCAAACTCACGGACCACGAGGTCATGACCTGAGCTGAAGTCGGTGCTTAACTGACTGAGCCACCCAGGCGCCCCTTGATTTGTTTTTTTAAGAAACCACCAAACTGTCTTACAAAGTGACTACTGTTTTGCATTCCCACCAGTAACAAATGAGAGTTCCTGCTATTCCACATCTTCACCAGTATTTGCTGTTGTCGGTGTTCTAGATTTTGGTCACTCTAATAGGTATGTAACTCTATATTTATTATTATTATTATTTTTTAAGATAAACTGAGTCCTAGACAGGCAGTTTTTGAGACCAAAATTTTCAGCCATTTAGTAGAAAAATTAGAGTTCAGGCCTTGATGTTAGATATCTGATGGTACTGAATTTCTGTGGTTATACTGTCTCTCAGTTGTACAGCTTTATACATGGATCACTGCCTGGGTGAAGTAGTTACTTAACTCAAATATGTTTGATAATTAATGGCAACTAGAGGTGATTTCTTACCTGTGCTTCATGAATGAGATATTTCAGAGCTGACAGTAGTATAGATTTATTCTCCAGCTCAGATGAGATTGGAACTTGCCGTGATCACTCAGCTGTATGGATCAAATCATACTTTCTAAATGCCATTCCCCCTTAATGTGCTATCCTTTACCGACACTGATCAATGGACTTCTGGTTATAAGAATAGGATTGGAAGTGGTTTCTTTGATTTCTCTTCATGATTTCAAAAGCATTAAAGGATACTACTCCTTTTGTGGGCCCCTGGGCTAAGGGTGAGGAGATGGTACATGTTATACTAGCCAGCCAAGGCCAATCCTGACCTTTTCTTTGCTCTTCCTTGAATGAGATTTTGAAATAGAGATAAAGTGGGAAGGACAAACCGTAGAACAATATAGCTTTTAACATCTGTGACACACTTTGGGAAGATCACAGGGGAGCTAATGCTGAGGGAGGAATAGCAACATTTTTTTTTTTTTTTTTTTTTTTTTTTTTAAGAATCAAAGATGGTAAATGTAGAGAATGAAGGAAAGGAGGATGGTACAATGGGAAGAGATGCCAGCATGATCACATAATTCACTGAGGGACTTCTTATAATTAAATGAGATGATCTTTTCCCATTTCCAAGTCTTTTTGTTTTGTTCTTCTCTGAAAAAAGGTATGTGAGTACAAAACTGGTGTTGGAGTATTAGTCACCTCATAATGAGCCCCATTCCCAAATGGAATAAGATGACTTTTGCAACTGAAAAAGTTTGTATCAATGACTTTAAAACAGATGGTGGACAAGAATTACAGAGTGCTAGTGGTTCTTAACTATTGATTGACTGATTGGATCCCTTTTGAAATTGTGATAAAAGCATGGGATTTTTCCCTATGAAAATCAACATATACTCATGCCCCAATTTAACATATCATCTTAGGTTTATAGGCTCCCTAAAGGTGATCTCTGAACTCCTGTTAAAGAACCCTTGGTTTTGATAGTCATACCAGACTTCATGAGGAGAGCAAGAGAAAGTGTGAGAGGATGAGTAAATTTTAGACAGGTAACAGATTAAATGTGAGGTATGTAGAAAGTGCTCAATAATATTGGTGGAATAGAATGGATGATTGAGCTGAGAGCATTTTCCCTCTGGCTCTTAGCCTCTCTACCTCTTTACTGTTCCACTACTTAAAGATTCAGTCACCTTGGTAAAGATTTGTGCTCTTCCCCAACCCTTTCTTCCTTTTCTTTCCTTATTCACCTCTAAAGATTGAAACTCTGCTAGGAACTAGCAGTCAGACTGGAAATGCCTTGGAGCCTAATAGCTACTTATATCAGCTGTGGCAGTAAAATGGTTATAGCAACCCAAGTTTCTAGGAAACGTGTATGCAGCTTTAACTGAACAGCCCATCTTTTAGGCCAGTGCTTCTCCACCTTTAATGTGCATGTGTCTCCCTAGGGCTCTTGGTAAAGTGAAGGTTCTGGTTCTGTAGGTTTGGGGTGAGTTGGGGTCTGCATTTCTAACAAGCTCCCAGATGATGCTGTTGCTGTTGCTGTTGCTGCTCCATGGACCACACTGTGAACAACAGAGCTGTGGTCTTTCTAGGAAGCTAGCAGAACTATTCTTGTCATTGTGGCTTGTGTGTGTGTGCGTGTGTCAAATAATCTAAGTTTACTCCCCCAGAAAATGCTAATTGCCTACTGTGGCCCAATAAAAGGAGATTTTGAGCCAAGAAAGGAAGTAGAGAATTATTTAATTTTTGAAAAATCTAAATTTTTCAGATCATTGAAAATCTATTATTTGACCTAATTAAATGGAAGCTGATATTTGTGTAACAACATCTCCTGTGACACAGTCTGGGGATTAAGTACAGTAGAAATACCTGTCCACTCTCCCCAGGAACATCAGCTAGAAAAACCAGAAGATGCTTACTCTACTCGCATAATGATACATCATTTGCAGATACATAGTTGTGCATAAAGGCTTAGTAAATTTTATAATGAAATGGAATCTGTTTCCTCATATTCATTTTAAGGGGTAAAATACAAAAAAATTACTATATTTGTTTGGTTCCAATGCACTTTTTTTGTTTTTGTTTGTTTGTTTGTTTTTGCATTTTAACATAGTTTGAATTAGGATGTGTGTTATACTTAATGGAGTTTTACAATTGCTGTTGACCAAGTGGCACTTGTAAGGAAGGTGTCACTGGGTATGCATGTGCAAGCTTAATTGTTATTCTCTGTGCCACGGCTGGACACTGGCAACCTCTTGACATTTTAGTCGAAAACCATCAGGCCTATTAGAGGAAGGAATATGAGCGCAGAATGGGAGTTAGCAGCTTGAAAGAAGAGGCTGGGGACAATTTAAGAAATGCTGCATCACCAATGCTCCTGACAGCATACAGGTTGATATCATGTAACATGATATCTATGGCTCTGAGATGAACTATACCTCAGGAAAGTTGGATTCTACATGTACAGAAGTTTTTAAGCTGTTAAAATATATTTTGCTTGTATTTTTATTTTAACCTATGAACAAGATAATACATGATAAAAATCCATATGTAAATGAGTCTGAAAGAACTCCTTCACAAAGTATGAAATAAAAACCGTAAGTAGTAAGAAAGCATTGTGTCCTAATTTGGTTGCCAACATTTGTTTGATTTCCTAGTGGTACATCTTACAGTTAATGGCAACTTGATATGATGAATGCTGCAGTTTAAAAATTACATATTGGAGAAATAAAGTTATCCCAAGTCATAAAATTATAGAGTCAAAGGTAAATTCAAGAAATTAACTAGTGAGTGTCTAAATCAACCAGGACACATGAGGTTCAAGGACAGAGTGCAGAATAGTGGATGTTCTTATGAATTAGAAAATCTAAGCAGTAGATATGGCTTTGATACTGAGCAGCTGTGACCATGGGCAAATCACTTCAATTCTCTGGATCTCTGTTTCCTAACCTATAAAATGAAGAGTTTGTCTTAAATAATCTCCAGTGTACCTTTAAGATCTTGGATTCTGCATATTCAAAACAAAAATGTGGTGGATAAAAGATTAGGTTTACCCATTATCTCTTGTGTTATCCCCTTTATCACAATGGAATTTTGCCTGATGATCTTCCTTATATTTTAGTTGAAATTGAATCAGGGTTCATTTTAGCAGAACTCTGTTCAGCTTTTATGAGGTAGGGGGAATAACTAACTGGTCAGCCTCTTCTTGACAATTCTATGCATACTTGAAAAACTGTTATGAATAGATACCATGGATTTATCTTTCACAAAGAAAGTAATCTTAAGTTCTTTTCAAAAAGAATAAACTTCTTAAATAGTTAATAAATTGTTAAATTCTATTAACAATTTCTCTTGTATCCGCTTACCATTTGTTTTTGTTTGTTTGCTATCCTGCAACCAGTTCTTTCTGAATAGTGCCTTAATTTCTTTCAGAAGAATGACCTCTCTCTAGTCTGCAAGGGCTGTGATTAAGGGTCTCTGCACATATGTATATGTATATTCTGCATATATATATATATATATATATATATATTCTGCATATATATATATATTCTGCATATATATATATATGTATATATATATATATATATTTGTTGTTGTTGTTGTTGGAGCGGGGGTACTCTGAATCTAGAGCTGAGTGTTACAAAAATGTAAAAGATAGTCATAGTTCACTGTCAAGCTGTCGTGCAGCCTCCATGCCCAAAGCTGACTGGTTGCTGATTGGATGTGAGGCTGACTCTAGACCTGGACTCAAAGTCTCTTTGCTCTTTTGAGCTCCCCAAGATTGCTCCAAGCAATTCTCTTTCTAGATTAACCAGAATGGGTTTCTGATGCTTACAATGAAGGAAGCCTAACAAATAGAGACAGAATTTGTGCGGGGCGCTCCAGGACGCCAGTGATCACCAGCTTCCCAGTGTCTTGGTGAATAAACTGGAGACGATGGAGGTACAGGATTCTGGTGTCTCACACACTCTACATGAAAAGGATTCAAACTTCTTGACTGGTGTCAAATATATATATATATAGTGTAAAATACCTCTACATACTGTTTTTACTTTTCCTTTAGATTGCCCAAAGCCTTTCAATCTTTATGATGGGCCTTAGTTTTGACACAAATTATATCTCCAAATAGAATTTTGAAATGCACTTTTCACACCTATCCTTCTGTCTGTAATTAAAGGTAATCGTGTCCCTTTCTTTATTGGTCGCCGAAAGTAGTATACAAAATATTCAAGAAGGAAGGCCATTAAAAGTCTGTATTATTCTATTTGAATATATTTTCACAGAAGAAGAGAAAACAAACTATGAATTGCTAAATTCTACACCTGAAACTAATATTACACTGTATGTTAACTAACTGAAATTTATTTATTTATTTAAAAAAAATTTTTTTTTCAACGTTTATTTATTTTTGGGACAGAGAGAGACAGAGCATGAATGGGGGAGGGGCAGAGAGAGAGGGAGACACAGAATCGGAAACAGGCTCCAGGCTCTGAGCCATCAGCCCAGAGCCCGACGCGGGGCTCGAACTCACGGATCGCGAGATCATGACCTGGCTGAAGTCGGACGCTTAACCGACTGCGCCACCCAGGCGCCCCAGCTAACTGAAATTTAAATAAAGGTTTGGGGAAAGAGAAAAGAAGAAGAGAAAACAAATTGATTTGTTTTTCTTTTTGTGCCATGGTGGTTCCATTTATTAGTTATAACATTTGTAAAATCTTTCACAGTCCAAACTGCTGTTCTTTTCTTTTGGAAATCCATCAACCTGCCTCTACCCCTCCAGATACTGGAAACATTGACTATTTAACTGAAAGGAAATACAGAGGGAAAAGACAAAACACTTATAAAGAAAGCAACTCATGGGGAGCCTGGGTGGCTCAGTCAGTTGAGCGTCCGACTTCAGATCAGGTCATGATCTCACAGTTTTTGGGTTTGAGTCCCATGTCAGGCTCTGTGCTGACGGCTTAGAGCCTAGAGCCTGCTTCAGATTCTGTGTCTCCCTCTCTCTCTGCTCCTCCCCCACTCATAACTCTCTGTCTCAAAAATAAACATTAAAAAATAATAATAAAGTAACTCATGACTCTCTGAGTTACTTCTTTTGGAAATATAAACTCTGGAGGATTGAAAATGCCTTTCATGTTTCCCTCCCTTCATACCCTGCCATTTCCAAATAGTTTTCTCTTCTGCCATCTGAGATTCACTGGAAACATTCCTGTGTATGTTTAGGGTACCAGTTAATAGTTTGAGCTCTAGAATTGCATTTCTTGAGTGTTAATACTAGATACACTTATGATGTGACCTTGGGAAAATTAATCAATGTCTCAAAACTTAAATTTCTCTATCTGTAAAATAGGGTTAACCAGAATACACCCCCCCCCCCCATTATTGTAAAGCTCATATGAGGTAACTGATACAACACACTTGGCAGAGGGCCTGGTACCATATTAGACCCTTGATGCTTGTTATTTGTTATGATTATGTGTGTGTGTGTGTGTGTGTGTGTGTGTGTGTGTATATTAGATATTTATATATATATATATATATATATATATATATATATATATATGGCAATGGACAGATGCAAATACATAATGAAGGCAGGGTTTTGAATGGATCTGATGGTATGGTGTGTGGTAGATTGCAGAGGGAGAGAGAGAGGCAACAAGACTAGTGGGCTACTTTTACAGTAAATCTGATGTGATGTTCAAAGGGCCAGATATGGTGGGTGGGAAGTAATGATACAAAAAGAGGGACAAATGAAATGAAGAAAGGAAGAGGTTTATTGATGATCAGCTGAGGATATCGAAAGGAAAAAGCATTTCTGGGTGATTGACTCAGGAAGGTATGGGGAAGTCAAGAAGGGGAATAGGTTTAGGAAGAAAGGGAAACATTTTGTTGAGTGAAGGAGAGGCATCCATATACAAGTATTCAGCCAAGACGAGGGAAGTCAGGTTGAAGCTTGTGAAGGGCTGAGCTGAAATCCTTGGTAAGTCTTTTGTATGAATAAACAGGATATATTATCTTTTTCTTTCCTGTGGGATATATCAGAAAGTTGTAGCAGAGTAGTGGCTTTTGAAAAGCACATAGTGTTATGGAACCTCAGTTTCCTCTTCTATAAACCTGATGTTGAATGATCCCTATGGGACACCTCGCAATGGAAATTGATATGCAAAGAGTGAATTTATGGATCAGCTGTGTGAGAATTATAACATAAAAGTATATGTCATATTACACTTCACCCAACTTGTTTTTGAATTTTAAGTTTGAATGTTCTAGATGTTTAAGATGTTTAAGGTACTATTGAAAAAGTAGCACGTTCAAAAGGCAGAGAACCTATCTTCTCCCTTATTTTACAGTGCTCCCAGATCCGAAACAGGGCACATAGATATAAAAAGAAGTTGACAAACAATAAATGCATAGTCCAACAGCCTAATGGTTTTATATGACATATATAATAATACAGAAAACAGGATTAACTTCAAAGGAAATATATACAAGGGGATTATTGTCTGTACCAGAAATAGAAGCCATAAGTGTAAAAATATATATGCATGAAAATTTTACAATTTATATATGTGTGTGTAAACCACCCTCAGTGAAATACAGTGTGATGATTAAGCATGTAAATTTGGATTGCAAACACAGACTCCAATTGTGCTCACCTAATCATCCATTATGTGCACAACTTACTGATTTGCACGCTCAACTAGACAGGATCAAATATTATCTGTATGTCACTTAAATGTCCGTGGTTTGTAAATTTAGAGTTGTTCAAAATAAAAAGGTTCACTTCTTTTACTAGCATACCACTTTACCCTGTGTACATTTTTTTTAAAGTTTATTCATTTATTTTTAGAGAAAGGGGCAGAGAGGCAGAAGATAGAGGGAGAGAGAGAGAGAGAATCCCAAGAAGGTTCTACACTGCTAGCACAGAGCCCAGTGCAGAGCTCGAATCATGAACCATGAGATCATGACTTGAGCCAAAACCAAGAGCTGGATGCTTAACTGATTGAGCCACCCAGATGGTCCTACCCTGCATACATTTTAATGCAACAAAGTGTCTACAGATTATTTCTTTCAAGCTTCTTTTGCCTTTAATTCTGTAGAACTAAATTTGTTACTTTTGTGACTTACTAAAAAGAAAATTTATTTCAATCATGGGTATGCTGATCATATTAAACTACTGTATCTCTCTTTGTTTCACAGGCTATGGAGTTTGGAGTAGCCTTTGAACTCAGCTATATTTTAGTGGTATCCTTCATTTTGTGATAGCTTACTTTGTGGAATTTTATCTCTCTGTAGTGGGGCATTTGAATAGTTGTATGTTAAAGATTATA
Organism: Herpailurus yagouaroundi; assembly: GCF_014898765.1. Classification (NCBI taxonomy): domain Eukaryota; kingdom Metazoa; phylum Chordata; class Mammalia; order Carnivora; family Felidae; genus Herpailurus; species Herpailurus yagouaroundi. Next base: position 69,490,911 of record NW_024412388.1, read on the forward strand.
TTTGAAATTTATACTTCTTGCCCGATTTTCATCATCAAATATTTACTTTGGTATTTATATTATTGGTTATGAGGTCCCATAGAGCTGAGTGCATGGTTCTTGGCAGAAAATTTTGGTTGAAGAGATGTGTGCCGGAATGGATTTATGATTACTTGTAAAGATAAATAGAAAAAAATCTGGAAACGGATATAAATTACAGTGTTCTCTTTAGACATTAATACAAGAACTCTCCTTTGTCTTTTGTTGTACCCACCTGATATATTTCTTTGGCATTAATTATTCCTACCCCAAGTAGATGTTGGCAACATAGTGGTCAAGAGCTCAGTCCTTTGGGTTCAGATATGCTAATCACTAGCTAGATTTCATAATCTGTGTAAGCTGCAGATTTTTAATAAAAAAAAAAACAACTTTTAATACCTTGCTGGGTGTCTAGAGTTGATGATATAATGCATATGAAGCTCTTGGACATAGCAAACATGTACTTGTTATTTTAGGGGTTGCCATTGTATATGTCAGTGCTTCATCAGAATTTTCATGGCTCAGCCAAATGGTACCTTTAAAAATTTTTTTTAATGTTTATTTATATTTGACAGAGAGACAGAGCAGAGGGGCAGAGGGGCAGAGAGAGAGGGAGACATAGAATCCGAAGCAGGCTCTAGGATCTGAGCTGTCAGCACAGAGCCTGATGCAGGTCTTGAACACACAAACCGTGAGATCATGACCTGAGCCAAAGTCAGATGCTTAACTGACTGAGCCACTCAATTGCCCCCAAATGGTACCTTTTTAATTAAAGGCACACCTCTTAATGGTTCTCTTTTCATAGTTACTAAAATGTTTCCAAAAATCTTAGAAATATTTATTTTCAGAATACTCATGCACACACATATGAAAAAAATTAATACTACTGGGGAGCCTTGATGTGGCACTACTGGTCCATTCTCTTAGAAATATCTGTCAGGTGCTTTTCATGAAATACATATTTTAAATCTTACAATAATCTGCAAGGTAGATGTTATTAGTATTCCCATTTTATTGATGAGAAAAGGAAGCCTTATTGAGGTCAAATATCTTTCCCAATGTCAGAGAGGTAAAAATTGTGCATTCTGGCATGTATCCATTGTACAAAGTCTGGGATTTTGTGTGTGTGTGTGTGTGTGTGTGTGTGCTTTTTTAGTTGCCTTAAAGAAAAAATCACAGCCAGTTTTGAATTAAAAAATACCAGGAGTGACAACTATGCACTCCTAACTTCTGACAACTCTATGTTAAGCATGTTTATTGATCCAAAATATTTGAATGCAAGTCAGATGACGTACATGTGAAAACAATCCTTCATCAATTTTGAGAATATAAACATTCCTCTGAAGAGGGGGAGGGGAAACTACATTTTCAAAATTTAACTACTTCCTTTAAGGCATACTGGAATTTTCTTCCTTGGTTTCTTTTGCTCACTCACTAAAATGTTACTAGGTTGAATATCATTCAAATAAATAAACAAACCTATTTCTTTCCATTAACTTGCCAACATGTAAAAAGGCTAGGAGACTTATTTACTTTCAGGAATCAATTTAGGGGCAATTCTTCTTGATCTACTGCAACTTTTGATTCTTCTAGTTTCTCTAACTGTAAAGCCAATAATGTCTGTTTTGTTTTCCTGGCCTTCAAATTCCTTTGCAGTCACCTTCAGTGACATGAACTGGAGATATTTCTACTATTTGTTTGTGTTAGCAAAAATATTATTCATGAAAAGGAAAAGTAGAAGATATAATAACAAGAAATCGTTCAATTTTCATTAGATTCTGCTCTGTATGACATGTGGAAAAATGGAGAAAATATAGAAAAGTCAATAGTAAAGGCTTTCAAGGTAAGTTTGATTATTCAAAGAGAAGTAGTGAATATATATATAAAATCAGAGAATTATATGGGAAGAGCAAGCAAGAGAGAGCAAGAGATTAAGACTGAGAGAGAGAAAAGGAAGGAGAAAAAAGATAAAATAAAGAACTATGTCCTAGAAACTGAACTTTATTTGTAGAAGAGCCCCTACCTTTATTACTCATTTATATGCTGGAACACTGTGGCAAAAAACTCTGAATGCGCTTGCACATGGACTGCTTCAGCAATATAATATCATATAGCTATTTCATTTGATGTGTGAGTTAAAAAAAATCTTATGCATTTGAATAATCTTTTTGCAGCCATACCACAGATGTTATAAGACTCACTCAAAAGATGGCATCTTTTAAAATTTGAAAACATCAACTCTGCCAATTTACTCATTACTATTAACAAGATAAAATCATAGCAATATCTAACTCAGCAGGCATTTATTTATTGTTGCTATTAAAAATGTCTGGCACTGCAGAAAAAAATAAGGCTTGTGAAAATAATAATACAAAAGACAACAACTAAATGGGAACCTACTATGTGCCAGGATTTTACAAATGTTGTCCGTCTTAAATACAACAACCTGGCAATGAAGAAGTTATTTTACAAATAAATGGAAGCTTAGAGAATTTAACCTTTTTTTTTTCTTTCTCTTTCTTTCTTTTCTTTCTTTTTTTTCCCCCACAATTATATAGAGAGTAAGCTCCTAAGTAAGGGCGTGAGGTCTTACCTATTTGGCTTAACAGACTTTGCTTCCTTGCTTTCTATATGGAGCTGTTGTACCTAAAATGAAGTTGTGGATATATGTAAAACTATATATAAAAAAAATCATGCATGTACAAAAATCATATATATATAACCATATTCATATCTGTATCTAAACAGACACCCACCTATACCTGCCTACCTCTATCAATTTCTGTATCTTCATATCTATATTTCTCTATCTGGGAACTAATGATATATTAGCATAGAAAATAGCTAAAAAATAGAGTATGATATGAATGAGTAAAGTACACTCTGAACTCTGAGTAGAATGTGAAAACTAGTCAAGAAGGAAAATGATAGGACCCATTGTTTGCATTTACGAGGAAAAAAATGTTACTTTGGACTTAGTCTTATTGGAAAAGTAGGGCCATTTGTGAACAGGAGAGAGAATGAAAGGAATAGAACATGTATTTATTGAACACTTAGTATGTTCTAAGCACTGGAAAGACAGCCTGTTTTTTATATTGCATGTAATCACCTTATTATGGCCATTTTACACCTAAGGACAGTTATACTCCAAAGGGATGAAGCAACTAATCAATCCATAACCTGGAGGAGGATTTGAACCAAGGTCTGCAGGACAAACAAATACTATGTGCTTTTCATATCACCAGGAGATAAACAAAACGATACTAAGTAAAAGTTGGCCTGGGACCAATATTCAGATAAATTGGAGGGGGAAAGTGACAGGGAATGAGAGGAATTAAAAAAAATTTTTTTTTAAGTTTATTTATTTTTGAGAGATAGAGCGAGTGGGGGAGGGGCTGAGAGAGAGAGAATCCCAAGCAGTCTCCACACTGTCAGCACAAAGCCCTGTATGGGGCTCGAACTCACAAACCATGAGATCATGACCTGAGCCGAAACCAAGAGTCAGACGCTTAACTGACTGAGCCACCCAGGCGCCCTGGGAATGAGAGGAATTTTTGAGAATTTAGTAAAGTAAATCCAGAGCCAAAAAGAAGAAGCCTTAACTAAGGATATGACACTATGGTTAGACAAAAGAATAACATGATGTTATGTCTTCTGAGCATAAGTGGTGCTTTCTCTGTTAAGTGCTTATAGTTTCCAGAAGTTCAAAAGTCACCTGAGGTCTTTCATTCATTTGATAAGAGAATGTTCATCTAAATTAATCTTTGGAAGTACTTACAAGTGTGTGTAGACTGTTAGATCATTTGGGAGTTCAGAAATGAGCAAAGTTGGTGTGTGAATTTGCTGGATGTCTAATAGAGCAGGCTGACAAAATAGAATGGAACTCAGTGAGATTAGGTTAAGCATTTCTCACCATGCTGAATTATGTTGCTGGTGGAGAGTGGAAGATCCCAGTATTTTTAAATGAGTTCACATGTACTGATTCAGTGGAATTGTGCTGAGTGATCTTGAGAATGCTCAAAAATGAGATTGCTGAGCAATTTTCAGTGATTTAATTGTTAAGGAATTCTGGAGACTAGGAATCAGCAAACTGGAGATAAGCAAATATCACTCAGAGTTTTGAAAAAAGGGAAGAAATATTTTGCAAACTAGAGAGCAGCCAGCTTCATTGATCTCTGGCAGGAATAGAATGATTTGGAGGAAGGTCGTTTCACACTTTTATGAGAGGAAGTGGTGGTTGTTAGGACCCAGTATAAACTCACTAAGATCAAAGCATGTGAGAAGCGTGCATTCCATTTTTGAAGGGCATTGATTTTCTGCAACAACAGACCAATCGGGTGATGTTTCTCTAGCCCTATGATCCATCTAGTTGCATGATTATTTTACATCTGTCCTTAGATCTGCAACATTGCACCTGCATTTCTCACTCTAACTTGATGACCTTACATCTTTGTTCACTGAGAAAATGAAAGATACCAGAGGAAATGTCTATGAACTTCCTCTGCCAGAATGCTGCCTCTTCCTGCATTTGTGCACACACAGTCTGCCTTTCCCCAGCTCAGTACCCCAGTAGGGATGTACTGTCCTGCTCCAATGTAAATTCACCTCCTCCCTTGTGTTCTGCATCCCATTCTTCTCTTGCTTGTTCAGGGCCAGCACACCAGCAATTGCCCCTTCCTTCTCTGATGATATAAGCTTCTTTTCTGTTGACTCATACCCACTAACATATGGGTGTGTTATTCTATTTCCCATCTTAAAAGGCAAATGAAACCAAACACTAACCAAAGAAAACCTTTTGTCTGTGAATCTACTTCCAATGATTATTTCATTTATTCCCTTTAGGCTGGACCTCCTGGAAAGTGTGGCTTGTATTTTGTTTCTGATTCTCCTCTTCCTGTTTTCTGTTCAACCCACTTCTTTTCAAGTTGTGGTAGCTACACTCCAGTGGCACTGCTTTTGTGAGTATTATCAATACTAACAGAGGCTTTGACTTAATTACTTTGGGATGGGGCATGGACTGGTTATGTTTTTGTAAGCTGTCCAGTTGGTTATAGATTCTGGCTGGGACTGAAAACTGGCCCACACCTTCTGAGCAGGGACTAAATCCCTTAGCATGCTCACTCTGTCATAGTGCTGGCTGCCTCTGAGGGCTTGCCTCAGACATCTAGTTGGTTTCTCTCTTTGGCAGTTCTGTAGATAAAAATAGGGTGATTATTTTGAATTATTCTTTGTAAGAGTTATTGCAGAGTCCCTTTAAATAGAAAGCTTGCCATGCATTTTAAAATAAGATTATGATTTACAAAAACTGATTCATTCATGAATTGTATGAAACATAGCTGTTGCATTAGACCAGGTATGTATTTATTTCTCAGTCTTTTGCAGGTGCTTGTAAGCCTTTATAAACTAATAATCAGAAAAAATATGGGACATAAGCAAATCATTATAATAACTTTATTTTGTCTTATGTGAAACATCCTCTTTCGAGCAATTTAAAGTATTTTACATCTTTGTAGGACAATACTTGACATGTTCTATTTCTGAATTGAAATATTTGTGCAGACTACTAAAAATTCATAGATGCCCTTAAGCTGAGGGTTCTTTTGTTTGTGTGCACAAAAACCTTTGAGGAGTTAAGTGTTATGTATTGAAAATGTAATAGTGGGCAAATTTTCTATCTATCAATCTTTGGGTCTGTCATCTACTTGTACAGTGCTTATCACCCTATCATCTATTTGCTACATATTTTCTCAAGATATATGGTTTTTAGTTTTCTCTATATTTACGGCAAATAATGATTTTTGATGTTTATTTATTCTTATTTCCCTTTTGAGAAAGATCAAGATAACTGCACAACAATGGAAAGAATGAGACAAATAGTTGACTTTTCAACATTCCATAAAAACTTTGAAGATCAAATCAGCAGTTCAATAGCCTGAGAAGTTACAGGCAATCACAGGAGTAAGTTGAGATCAGAACTGGTACTAGGCTGGGTTTCTAGGCTCAGGGTGGCCACAAATTAGCCTTGTGACCTTGGAGGAGTCTCTTAACTGTTCCAGACTTCAGTTTCTTCAGCTCTAAAAGGAGTTTAACTTTTAGATTACTTGAGAATACTTGGGATTGTATAAAGCTTTTTATAGCAATACCTGGGAAAACAATAATCTATTCTTTAATAAGGATTTTATTGTTTAATAAAAGAATGGGAGTAAGGTTATATGAGCTGTGAATAAACCCCATTTTAGTGAGTGCTAAAATAAATGAATTTGGCCATTTTTCTTTATGAAAATTGTCAGAGAAATTAGCTCTGTCTTTGAGCACAAACATGAGAGTCAAAAGAACAGTAAATGTAATTTCAATTTCATTCATCTTTTTTCAGAGACGAGAGACAAACTTGGAACTCTTCCAAAAGACCCAAGTAAACAGAGAGGAAGTTTTGGAAGATTGAATCAGAGCCAGAATAAACTAGGATATCTGTTTAAGATGGATATTACAAAAGGAACTGAAAAATGATTCAGGGAGATGTATTTAGATCTGGAATCAGGAAAAGTTGTTTTAATTAAACTTTTTAGAATTAAGATATTAACTTGCATCAGTATTAATTTACATGAGAGACTATTAAGGATATACAGAAAAGGTATTTGACTAATAACACCTTTTTTTCCTCCTTAGTATCAATGCCTATGGTCAATTAAGTGGGAAAAAAATCAAACTAATTTCATGTAGTTGCTAATATAGTATAATAAAATTTGTGTTTTATAAAATTATAGTTGTTTTGGTTTTGCCCTTAAGAATAAATGAAATAGAAACAATTCTACTTTTTTTAAGTTTTCTTTCTTTAAAAAATATTTACTTATTTTGAGAGAGAGAGAGAGAACACACACACATGCACCATTAGCAATGAAAAAGAACGGGGCAGGGGCAGAGAGAGAGATTGAGAGAGAGAGAGAGAGAGAGAGAGAGAATTTCAAGCAGTCTCCATGAACCATGAGATCATGACCTGAGCCAAAATCAAGAGATGGACGCTTAACCAACTGAGCCAACAAGGTGCCCCAATTCTACTTCTTAGTATAATTTTAGAAAATGCAGTACAAGTGCCCCTCTGCATCAGCACTCCTGTATCCCTTGGGTAAATTCCTAGCAGTGCTATTTCTGGGTCATAGGGTAGATCTTTTTTTAAGTTTTTGAGGAACCTCCACACTGTTTTCCAGAGTGGCTGCACCAGTTTGCATTCCCACCAACAGGAAGACCATGAAGGAGGGGAAGGTAAAAAAAAAAAAAAGGTTGGAGAGGGAGAGAGCCAAAGCATAAGAGACTCTTAAAACTGAGAACAAACTGAGGGTTGATGGAGGGTGGGAGGGAGGGGAGGTTAGGTGATGGGTATTGAGGAGGGCACCTTTTGGGATGAGCACTGGGTGTTGTATGGAAACCAATCTGACAATAAATTCCATATTTAAAAAAAAATGCGTAGGTTGTGGCAAAGGCACTGAGGATAATTTTTTTTTAATTTTTTTTAAACGTTTATTCATTTTGAGAGAGACAGAGCATGAGCAGGGAAGGAGCAGAGAGAGAGAGAGGGAGACACAGAATCTGAAACAGGCTCCAGGCTCTGAGCTGTCAGCACAGAGCCTAACGTGGGGCTCGAACTCACAAACTGCGAGATCCTGACCTGAGCTGAAGTCGGACGCTCAACTGACTGAACCACCCAGGGGCCCTGGCACTGAAGATAATTTAAAGGAAAAAGTGATCAATAGGGCCAAAATACTGTTGAATTAAGTCTTGATGTCTGATTTTTAATTGGCACAGCAACAGCAACAACAACAACAAAAATAGATTGGTGAGATTATCCAAGCCATGGCGGAGTTCTGAAAGAGCCATCCTTTACTGTTGTAGTGAAAAGTCATGCTAATTATCTAGGTTGACTTTATTACTTGTTTCTGATTAGATTTGCTTAGAAGTCATTTCATATTAAGAATATGTTTTTTAGGGGCACTTGGGTGGCTCAGTCAGTTAAGCGTCTGACTTCGGCTCTGGTCATGATCTCACGGTCTGTGAGTTCAAGCCCCACGTCAGGCTCTGTGCTGACAGCTCAGAGCCTGGAGCCTGCTTCAGATTCTGGGTCTCCCTCTCTCTCTGCCGCTTCCCTGCTCATGCTCTCTCTCTGTCTCAAAAATAAGTAAAAACTTAAAAAGAAAAGAAGAATATGTTTTTTATCTTGTCTGGTCAGTGGAATAGTAATCTCAATTTTATATGAAGAATTGAGTTGTTACCAATTTTAAGAATTGTGGATGGGTGGAATACTATACTTGAATGAGATCTCAGCTGGTATGTAATCTGATTTAAAAAGAATAAAAAAATTCTTTTGATTGTTAGGAAAATGATAGAAAATATTGAATAAACAAGATCCTAAACAACAACAGGAAACATCGCTCTCTCTCTTTCTCTCTCTTTTTTAATACCTCAGTATGTTAGGGATTATTCTGTAAGAACTGTAGTACTAATGAATAGCACAATATGATTTGAATTCTGGAGTCACTGGAAAGTAACACAACTACTTTCAAATCTGTCAACTATTCTAGGTAGGGAGGCACTAATCAGATAAATTGAAGTAGATGAAAATTATTTTAAGATATTAGAATTGTCACTTTTTAAACATTTATTTAAATTTTTAAGATTTTAGCTAGATTTTATAGTTATTTATAATAATTTTGATAATGTATGTCACAAAAGTTACCTTTAGTGAAATGTAGCCTATTTTATAGAAGCAAATGTGAACCTCATTCATTTATTCAGTAAATATTTACTGAGTGCCTGCTATGGTGAAGTGCTTTATTAATTGTTGAGTATTTTCCTACTCTCTCCAGTCTTATCTTTGCTAAGTGTGAAACATATTTTATTCTCTATTACTCTCCCTCCATTAAGTGTGTTTTGCACATGCATTATAATAAATGCTTTAGGAACTTTTTTTTCAAGATACGTTCTCATTTTTTAACTTGTACTTTGAGCAATATATTGAATCATCAGTTTTGTTTGGGCTTCTCTAGAACTCTGCTTTTTCCATTGACCTCAGCATTGCTCATATGGAAACAGAAATGTGAGGCTCTTCAAGGGTCACCTGGAAGCTTGATTAACCCCTAACTTCTTCCATAATAATGTTAAGAGTTCAGTATCCTGTCCTTTGTGTGTGTATCCAGTAGCAATGAAAAAGAAATAAGATGGAAGTAAGAAATAGTTGGAGAAAACAATGTACACAAATTTGTTTGCCTCATACATATAATATCTGTATATTTGGTATTGTTGTTTTATAATTGTGCACCTAGAAATTAAGGACTAATAAAATCACAAAATTTCCCAGGCTGGACAGGATTGTGGTAAACCCAACCCAATATTGGGTCTCTTTTAGTGCTAAGACTGTAAGTTGAAGGTGCTTAAAACCACAACAGCATTGATATTTGTAGTAACACAGATACAGGTTTGAATCCTGGCTTTACCATTTGCCAGCTCTGTGACCTTAGGCAAGTTACTTAATTTCTGTAATACGCAGAAAAGATTGGTATAATGGATATACTTTCTAACCCATATAATTATTGAGGATTCAATGGAATACTTAAAACAAAATTTTTATCACATTGCTCAATCTGTAGCTGTATAATTTATTCATCAAATTCTGTCTTTGTTGGTATTTATTCATAAATGTCATTATTAAAACTTTTTTGGCACCTTTTATATACCAGAGTCTCTACCATGTGTCAGAGGTATAAGGTCAAACACTGTTGTGGGGCAACAAGAGATAGATTGGTAGTTATGATTGTAAGTACATACACAGGAATTATACTGAATTTGTTGCATGCATATAATTCCATGATTATATGCATGCAATATTTATGCAATATTATATGCATGGAAGGAAAGCATTTCACCTGTGTTTTTAAATTTTTTTAAAAATACCTTTCTTGGTAAACCCATGCAAAACTTTGTTTTATACTATGATACTTACAAAAACAAGATAGCAAAGAGATTAAAAGCAGAGCTCTGAAATTAGACTGCCTTGATTTCTGTTCTGGATTTATCACTCACTAGCTGTATGACCTCAGGCTATTTATTTTTCTTTGTGTCCTTTGCCTCAGCTGAAAAGGGGGGGCAATAATATTAACTGTTTCTTGGGATTCTTATAAGATCTAAATGTTATAATGTACATAAAATTCTCAGAGTAGTTCTTGGCTCATAGTGAGCACTCAGTAAGTGTTGGTTATTCTTAACATTATGCTTCACATACTATTTAAATATAAAGATGTGTGTGTGTGTGTGTGTTAGGGCTTAGAACTATGAAGTGTTGTATCAGGCAAAATAATATCTGTATTCTGTATTCCACACATTTGTCTTTACCAGTTTTAATAATATATCCAATAACTATGTTCAGTAATATTACGTTTAGTCATAGGGATAATATTGTCAGGTATAAATGGCACAATTAAAAACACTACAGGAGCTAAGTTGCTCAGGAAGTTGCAATGCAAATGTTCTTTCCTAAAGCTTTGCAAATGCACGATGAGAAAAAAATGGGGTATCTTATTTTATTCCCTAGTGAGAATCTATCCACATCAAATACACTATATAACACTGCACATGGGCAATCTCTGCTGAGATTCCCTGTCTCATCACACAGGCCTTCTAGAGAAGGAAATTGATAGGTATTGATTTCATTTTGAAAAGAGTCAATCCATTACAAGTCTAAGTTAAAAGTAGAAGCATGTCATGTGACCTAGAGATATTATGAATATATCTAGTTTAAAAGGTACTAATATTGAAGCATACTTGGAGTTGTTTATAAATCACTGTAAAATGAAATTACTCTTACATCCAAAAAATGTTTCAAAATGACATTTATTCAGTTTATTCTAGGACTATGAAATTCATTCATTCATTCATTCATTCACTCATTCATTCATTGAATGAGTATTTAGTAGGTACTCATGATAAATTAAGCAGTCTACTGGGCACCGAGATACAAAGATTGGTTACATTTCCCTGACCTCACAGGCTGACTATCTAGTAGTGGAGGAAAGGAAATGAAAGAACTTTTTCTTTTAATTTTTTTTTAACGTTTATTTATTTTTGAGAGAGAAACACAGACAGACAGAATGCGAGCAAGGGAAGGGCGGAGAGAGAGGGAGATACAGAATCCGAAGCAGGGTCCAGGTTCAGAGCTGTCAGCATAGAGCCTGATGCAGGGCTTGAACTCAGGAACCTTGAGATAATGACCTGAGCTGAAGTCGGACGCTTACTCAACTGAGCCACCCAGGTGCCCCAAGAACTTTTTAATAGTAAGCAGTATGTTAGATTTATATAGAAGAATTCTGAGGATGGACGAGAGGTTTCTAATTAAGAACAGAGCAGGTGTCACCAAAGGCTTCCGAGAGTTGAATCTTGAATGCTGGCCTGAATGAACTGGTGGATGTATGTGTTAGGCAGTGTTGTATATGTGAGTGGTAGGGGAAGACTGGTGTATTCCAGGCAAAGGGAACAGCTTGTGTAAATGGACAAAGGTATGAAAAAGCATGAACTGTTTGGGGAACACAAATGTTCCTGTGGGTGGAGCACAAGGATTGATGAGTTTATGGAGACATTTCCGTGTCCTCTTGCAGGCAGGTAGAAACTGGATGCTGGGTGAGGCTAGGAGCAGAGTTAGGAGAGCCCAGATGAGTAATAGTGGCTGGAATGTCCCTTGCTCATGGGCCACAGTGTGCAACAGAGCACCAGGAGTGGTTAAAGAGACCATACTTTGGAGAGAATGAGAAATTGAGAGCCAGTAGATCTGACGTCTAAGGAGGCAACAAGGCAGCGTTTAGGTTGGAGGCAGGGACGAAGGAAGACAGGGACTTGAGACGAGAGCAGAGGCTCAAAGCTGCGACCTGGGTGCGATGTGGAGCTTGGAGAAATTTCCTGAGCAGCCGGAACATAGCTGCAGCAGATTTTTATAGGGCACTTGCAGCCTCCTGAATTGGTGAGGAGGGAGCTATTAAGGGCACTGATCTGGCTCAGGCAGAGGGCCTCCAACTAAACTGACGAGTTTGAACTGTATCCTGAAAGCTTTGGGGAATCATTGCGGGGGTTTAAGCAGGGCAATGGCATGATCGGATATGCGTTTTAAAAAGATCTTGTTGGCTGCTGTGTGGGGATAGATTGAAAGTTTGTGAGCCTGAAGGCATGGCGATCAGGTAAGAGGGTTTCCACACATGAGAGATGGTGGAAGCCTGGTGTAAAGTGCCACAATGGAAACAGACTAGAGAGGAGTGATTCATTCTCGGGAGATCTGGAAGGTGGAGAAAAAGACAGATTTAAAGGACGAGGAGAAGAGGAAGAGCAGAGTCTCAGAATCTAATGTTTCTGAATGGGATACCTGGGATAGAATTGGGTGGGTATCTGCTATTCCTTGCAGCAGGGAGCCCCAGAGGGGTTGCAAAGCCGATTTCATGGACGGAGGTGTTGAGTTTGAGGGTCTTGCTGAAAAAGCTAGATGGGGCACAATCTGAAAGGAGTCCTGTGTAGGTCTAAAACTCAGAAAAAAAGACCTGGGTTCAGGATAAGGGTTTCGAGTTCCTTAGGATTTAAGGGGTGACTCAAACGGATGGATTTGAATGAAGAGCTTACAGTGAAAAAGGAGAGAGTTCTGGTACACACATTTAGGAGAGACTGAAAGAAAAGGATTCATGAAATTGAGAAATAATGGCTAGAAAGGGAGAAGGGAAAGGAGACAGTGGTGATCTGAAAACTACAGGAGAAAATAATTTCAAGACCAAAAAGAGCTGCAGAAGAGTCAGCATGATGAGTAAATTTATTGTGAATATAAAGGGTAAGGCATCAGTTGTATTCACTTTGTTAGGTACTTTACATGTGGTAGCTCATTTAATCCTCATAGCAAGCGTATGCTGTTATTATCCCCATGTTACAGATGAGACTGTTGACACACAGGTTAAGTCCCCTGCCCTACATGATAAAACAAAAATTCATACCCGCACAGTTTGAGTCCCTAGTTCAGATACATAACAACCATCTTTGTCAGTGCTAAAGAACTAAAAAAACCAAAAAAGTAAAGCTGAATTGCAGTGAAATGAGGAAGGATAGGAGAAATTAGGAAGTGGAAACAATGAGTGAATCCTTTTCTCAAGGAATTTTCATCAAGTAAACTGGAAAGGTTGTGGTTAGAGGGGAGGTCGGGTTTAAGGGAGATTTTTTTTTTAACTGGAAATATGTGAAATTATTTATGTATTCAGTCACTAGAGCAGGTAAAGGTGTGGATAAGTGTGGAAAACAATGAAGTGGGTCCTTGAGGACATTAGAAGGGGTTAGGATCAGATATTAACAGTGAACAAATATTTATGGAACACATAGTACATACTTGTCCCTAATAGGTGATGGGTTTATAAAGATGTGTAATATATATATACATATATATATTAAACACATACACACACACAGCAATTTGCCCTTAAAGAGCTCAAAGTTGAGTTGTAGGCAGGTAATTAAAATAGTGCATCATGACATCATGTGCGGTAATGAAGGGGGCTGCTGATGGACTGACTTCAGGGGGATGGACTCCAGAAGTTTAGGAGTGAAAGCTCATGTCCCATCACCTTAGCCCATGGTTTTATGCTCCAATGCACACTGGCCTCCTTTTAACTCCTGAACAGGAGCAGGCTGAGGTCATTTTGGTTCCAGGGCTTCACACACCTTGTCCCTTCTTTTCAGGAATGTCACTTCTATTGAGACTCCTTCCCTTACCACATATCTGCAATCATACTTGCCCACACTTTATTCTCTCTCACATCACTCCATTTACTTTATGGCCATTTTCACATTTTATAACAGATAAATCATTCCCAATTTACAGGTTCAACTTTCAACTTTTCGATTTAATGATGGTGTGAAAGCAATACACATTAGTAGGAACCGCATGTTGCAATGCGAATTTTGATCTTCTGGGCCAGCAATATGTGTGTGATCCTCCCTCATGATGCTGGCAGTGGCAGCAAGCCTTAGCTTGCAGTCAGCCTTGGGATCTCAAGGGTAAACAATTAATGCACTGACAACCATTCTTTACCCAAATAGTCATCCTGTTTTTCACTTTCAGTACAGTATTCAGTAAATTACATGACATATTCAACACTTTATTAAAAATAGGCCTTGTGTTTGTTGCTTTTGCCCAATTGTAGGCTAATGTAAATGTTCTGAGCATGTTGAAGGTAGGCCCTATAGGCTAAGCTATGATGGTCAGTAAGTTAGTTTATTAAGTGTATTTTCAACTTAAGGTATTTTCAACCTACAATGGGTTTATTGAGAAGTGCCCCCGTTGTAAGTTGAGGAAGATCTGTAATTATCTTGTTTATTTTTGTGTTTGTTTATTTGTTTCTTCTTCTGGACGTGAGCTCCCTGAGAGCAGGGACTATCTTGTTCACCCTTGTCTCTCCAGTGCCTAAACAATACCTGGCATATAGGAGATGGTCAATATACTTCTGAATAAATGAATGAATAGAAGAAATAATGTTGGGCAGAGTCTGTAAGGGTAGCCTTAGTGTAGATGAGGTAGAGTGGGTAATTTTAAGTAAGCGGGAAAGCATGTGCAATGTCTTAGAAGTATGAGCCAGGATGATATATTTAAATAGCAATCAGTGATTTGGTATGTTTATAGCATCCCATGAAATGGGTTAGTGGCAGCAGTGGTGAGGGTGGAGGGGATAAGGAGAATGATTAGTAACAGAATGGTACATTTTGGCCATATAAGGAACGGCTTTATATGCCAAGTCATATATTCTGTTGATATGGACAATCCATTGAAGAACTGAATACTATGGAAATCAGATCTTAAAAATCAATTCCATATGAACTTAACTATTAGCGTTTATGCCTGAACTCTGAATAATTAGAAAATATTCAGTTTATTAAGTTCTATATTAATATAATTATGATCACACAATACACACTATTGACCTAAATATGTCATTAGAAGTTATATTTCTGTGAAAAATTAAGGATTTGTGTTTCGTGTGTATCACATATTTTCTTGTGATCATTGCGTAGTAATTCTGCAGCCAGAGAATCAAGGGCTTTGTCATTATATGAATATGTCCATATTCATTAAAAGCATTGGGCTGATCTTTGTAGGTATGGTAATGGAAATCTGCAAACTTGTTTAACCAAAGATCAAACAACCTAATTAAATGTTAGTCATTAATAATAATAACCTCACTTTTTACTTTTACTTTTTTTTTTTTTTTGGTAAGAAATGGCAAATGGTAGAAATATAGCACAAAAAGAAAGCAAGCAGCATTCACTGAGAAAACTGTTCTTTGTTTTTTCTTAATTACTAGATTAGGGAAATGACATTTACTGAAGAAAATAACACATCATTTAATGGAATTGCCAAAGGTCTTTCGAACCTCCAGAGAATTGAAGAAATGAGCTAAATGATCAAAACTAACGCTGGGAGCCAGGACTGTAATACTTGCTGACGTTTTTGCTAATTTGATAAGTTATGTGAAATTCTAAACAATAGGATGAGAGCAAAGAAGGAGCTGTAATGGGGAAAAACACCCCGTTTTACATTTGTTGTCCTAGTCACCTGAGGTTATTTCCATGAGATGATAGTATTGTGTTGATGGGAACTTTGGTAGAATAGACACTACTCAGTATGCATAAGGAGATAATTTCTATTTATCCCTTATTTTTAAAAATATATTTTATTTTCTTTTATTTTAGAGAGAGAGAGAGAGTGCACGTGAGCAAGAGAGAGAGGGACGGAGGGGGAGAGAGAGAAGGAGACAGAGAGAGAGAGAGAGAGAGAGAGAGAGAGAGAGAGAAAGAGAAAGACATAGAGGGAATCTTAAGCAGGCTCCACATCAGCATGGGGCCTGATGTGGGGCTTAATCCCACAACCCTGGGATCAGGACTTGAGCTGAAATCAAGAGTCGGACATTCAACCAACTGAGCCACCCGGGCACCCCTATCTCTTATTTTTAGTCACTTCCCTAGAATACTATTATCAATTTATGAAAATATAACTTTGCAATTTGCATAATTACTAACGAAAATAAAACTAAGTGCACAAGTAGTATCTTTTCAATTTTCTAATGCATCTATTTCTCTTTTCGAGGTGTATGTTAAGCTTAGAAGCATGTAGCTGTTTAAAATTGGTACAATTATTCTAGTCATCTACTGAACTGAAGGCATCTACTTATTTTGAGCTGAAGGCTGTAGATATCTGAGCACTTGGGATGTCTTCTTTATTTAGCATAGTTGATAAAACTAGACCATCACTGCTGGCATATATCTTTTCATGTCACAGCAAAGTTTAAGGAAACTCCTCATGGCCATTGCTCCCTGAATACAAACCCTAATAGATAAAGATGGTGAATTGTCAGCTTCTGTTCCTGGGAGAATGATCTATGGCCCACTGACTAAATCTAGTCTGCTGTGTTTTTGGAAATAAAATTTATTGGATCATAGCCTTGGTATCACACCAGACTAAGTTGTTTATCTCCAAATGGGCTCCCCTAATAAAACTTCATGTTTACTCCTACTGTATTACTTACACTGTTGCTATTCATGCCTGTTCCCCACCATTCACCTAGTAGACTGCAAATTTGTTTACTGTCATATCTGTAACACCCGATTGAATGTTGAGAGGACTGTGGATACTCAGTAACTACTTGTTGTTGTCTTTGAGACATAATTAAGGAATGCACTGATGTTTTGATCTAGGTTGTAATTGTTTAACTTACTTCACTACAACTCCACTTACTTGTGGTCTCAAATTATTTCCTAAGTTGACCAATTCTTGGGTGGGTCCAGTCTGATTTACTTGCCTTCTGTGCAGCCAGCATTTGATTCTTCTGTGTCATCATTTTTTCCTATTTTCTTTATACCTGTATGACCATTCATATTATTTATTTTCAAGGAAAACTCTTCCTTCATGTATTGCTTAACTGTAACTGTTCTACACAGTTCTTTTTTTTAAAAAAAATTTTAATGTTTATTTTTGAGAGAGAGAGAGAGAGAGAGAGAGAGAGAGAGAGAGAGAGAGAGAGAAGGAGTGCAAATGGGGAAGGGGCAGAAAGAGAGGGAGACAGAGACTCTGAAGCAGACTCTAGGCTCTGAGCTGTCAGCAAAGACCCCGATGCAAGCCTCAAACTCACACAGACCGTGAGGTCATGATCTGAGCTGAAGTCAGGCACTTAACCAACTGAACCACCCAGGCACCCCTCTACGCAGTTCTATCCTCAAATTTGTCTTTCTCTTCTTTGCATTCATTCCTGAATTATTTACAAAAATCCATGATATTACCACCTGTGTTTTTGGGAACCATATTAATCTGTTCAGACTCATCCCTGGAGCCACATGTCCATCTGTCTACTAACCATCTCTTCCTACAGGGCCACAGAACCTCAGACTCTTTACAGTTTGCACACCTCAATCATCAATCATATTCCCCTCCAAATCTACACACACAATTCTGTACACCTTCCTGCACTTCCCTGTCTGGATTAATGATGTTGAGACCCATTCTTGTCCCACTTCTGTTGTCATAGTTCAGGTTTTTAGCATTTATTTTTATTGTTTTAGATAGAACTATGACATTGGTAACTTATCCTGGAGTCTATCTTTCCCTTGTCTTCAGAGTAATCATTCTAAAACATATTCATTCTTTTCAAACCACAGAGGACTTTAGTGGCTCACCAGTATTACAGACAAAGTCCAATATCTTTGCCATGTTATGCAAAGTTCTTTGTGATCAATGAATGGTGTTTCCAAGAGTTGTGCAGAGCATTACCTGTGTGGCTGTGGGCAGTGGTCTTGACATAAATGTGTAAATCCTGGAAAGAGATTTCTTGAGTTTAAATTGTGGATCCATTACCTATTAGCTGTTTGACCTTTTTTTGGCTTTTTTTTTTTTCCACACATGAGAGAGAGAGAGAGAGGAGTAGAGGGAGAGGGAGAGAGAGAATCTTTTTTTTTTTAATTTATATATGAAATTTATTGTCAAATTGGTTTCCATACAACACCCAGTGCTCATCCCAAAAGGTGCCCTCCTCAATACCCATCACCCACCCTCTCCTCCCTCCCACCCCCCATCAACCC
>NW_024412388.1:69519057-69567053 GCF_014898765.1 Herpailurus yagouaroundi
GGGCAGGAGGGGCAGGCTTAGCTTGCTTCTCCTTAGGTGATCCACTTCAGGAGGGGCCCTGTGGCAGCAGGAGGGAGTCAGATCCGCTGCCGGAGGTTTGGCTCCGCAGAAGCGCAGAGTTGGGTGTTTGCGTGGAGCGAGCAAGTTCCCTGGCAGGAACTGGTTCTCTTTGGGATTTTGGCTGGGGGATGGTCGGGGGAGATGGCGCTGGCGAGTGCCTTTGTTCCCCACCAAACTGAGCTCTGTCGTCCGGGGGCTCAACAGCTCTCCTTCCCTTTGTCCTCCAGCCTTCCCGCTTTCTGAGCAGAGCTGTTAACTTATGACCTCCCAGCCGCTAAGTCGCGCTTGCTGTCGGAACACAGTCCGTCAGGCCCCTCCGCTTTTTGCAAGCCAGACTCGGGGGCTCTGCTTGGCCGGCGAGCCGCCCCTCCTCCCCGGCTCCCTCCCGCCAGTCCGTGGAGCGAGCACCGCCTCGCCGTCCTTCCTACCCTCTTCCGTGGGCCTCTCGTCTGCGCTTGGCTCCGGCGACTCCGTTCTGCTAATCCACTGGCGGTTTTCTGGGTTATTTAGGCAGGTGTAGGTGGAATCTAAGTGACCAGCAGGACGCGCGGTGAGCCCAGCGTCCTCCTATGCCGCCATCTTCCCTCAGAGAGAGAGAATCTTAAGCAGGTTCTGTGTTCAGTGCATAGGCTGATGCGGGGCTTCATCTCATGACTATGAGATCATGACTTGAGCTGAAATCAAGAGTCAGACTCTTAACCAGTTGAGGCAGGCACCCCAACTGTTTGACATTTGGTAAGTTACTTTGTTTTCATCTTTCTTAATTTCCTTGTATATGAAATGGGGAATAATACTTGCCTTATAGAGATTTAGTAGAGATTAGATCTTAAAATTAGTAGAAAGTGTTTAAAAAGTGTTTGGCACAACATAATGTTCAAGCAAATGTTACATACTCTTAATATTATTAATTAATTATTATTATTAGCTTTATGCTTTCATGAAACTTTATATCTTTTATTATTTATTGTATACTTACCTGTAGTAAGCACCTGTAGTAAGGGCAGTATCGGCTAGTGGAACAGAGCACGTGTTTGGGCATTAGGAAGATATGGATTGACATCTTTATCTTTACCTCTGGTACTTAATCTCTCATCTTTGAAATCATGAGAATATTATCTGTTTCCTAGAGCTGTGTGCGAATTAAATATGAGAATATATATCAAGCAATTTTTACATTATTTAATGAATATAGTGAATAGTCCCAAATAGTACTTACTATTATTTCTGTATCAATAGTGCTTTGCATGTATAAAGTATTTAATGACTGCTAAGTAATTTTCTGTGTTCTAATTTGAAGAAAACTAGTCTGGTTTGAAGATTCTTAGAGGGTCGTTTGTGTCTTTGTGTCTTAATAGAAGTAATCTTTATGAGCCATGGGATCTAATATGAGACCATTATGAAACTCAATCAAAATAAGGTCAAGATGTTAAAGTAAGAGCAATCCCATACATCTTTTCATCTGCTAGTTCTAGCTCCATCTTTACCTTTCAGCTACTAGTCTAAAATTTTCTTCAATTTGCTCAACTTCCCCATGTCATTAGAACATTTCGATTGAAGGGGCACCTGCTTCAGTCGGTTAAGCATGTGACTCTTGATTTCAGCCCAGGCCATGATGTCAGGGTTCATGGGATAGAGCCCCGTGTCAGGCTCTGTGCTGACAGCACGGAGCCTGCTTGGTATTCTCTCTCTTTCTCTCTCTTTGTCCCTGCTCTGGTCATGCTTGTGTTCTCTCTCTCTCTCTCTCTCAAATAATAAATTAAAAAAATAACATTTTATTTGAAAATTTATAATTTTTAGGAGCACCTGGGTGGCTCAGTCAGTTGAGCATCTGAATTTGGCTCAGGTCATGATCTCATGGTTGGTGGGTTTGAGCTCCGTGTCGGGCTCTGTGCTGACAGCTCAGAGCCTGGAGCCTGCTTCAGATTCTGTGTCTCCTTCTCTCTCTGCCCCTCCCCCACTCATGCTCTGTTTTACTCTGTCTCTCAAAAATAAATAAATGTGAAAAAAAATTAAAAAAAGGAAAATTTATAATTTTCATTTTATAATTAAATGAAATAAATTGGTGTTGAAAACCAGTTTTATTTAATTTTTGAATTAAACTGGATATTGTAGTTGATTACAGTTTATTTGCACTAGTTATTTATTCATGTCTGTTTCACAAACTGGACTAAAATTCCCATGAGGCAGAGACTTGCTTTATTTGTATTATGTGCTTGGTTCCCAGTAGGATCTCACTAATATTTGTTGAATGAATGAGTTTCAATTACCTCTTGTAAAACCCTTTTAACTGACCTAAATAAGGGAGAGATTTAAAATTCATCCTCCATAGGTAAATGTTTCTGTATATATTGATTTGATTTTGTGATCATTTTATATCAGGGATTGGCAAACTATGGCCAGCAGGCAAAATCTGGTCTGTTGCCTGTTTTGTAAGGCTTGTGAGTTTCAAATTGCTGTTATCTTTTTAAATGTTTAGAAAAATCAAAAGAGGAGTAATATTTCATGATATGTGGAAATTGTAGGAAATTAAAATTTTAGTGTTCATGAACAGTTTTATTGGAACACAGACATATTCATTCATTTCTATATTATCTATGGCTGATTTTGCTCTAACTGGCAGTTATATAGTTGCTATGCAGACTTTAAGGCCCACAAAGCCTAAAATATTGACTATTAGACCCTTTACAAAAATCTGCCAACATCTGTTCTAAAGAAAATAAAGAGACATTACGTTGATCTTGCTTTTGATTTTCAAAGAATCAAGAGATAACCACATGCATATTTTAGTCTTCTATTTAACTATATATTTAGATAATTTACTATCAATCTTGATTGTAAAATGATAAACTAAACATTTTTTCAAACGAAATCATCCTGTAAGAATGTGAACCAGTATTGATGAAATATATGCATTGCTTAATATCAAATTTAGTAATTCTTATTTCAGAGTTTTGTGTTTGCACTTGACTTTCATTTATATACCCTTAACAATGACTCATATTTGTGTATAACTTTGAGTCATTTTGAGGGTTAAAGCATTTAGAACCTAAATTCTAAATTTAGACTTTATTGAGGTATACTTATTCTATGAATTTCAGATACATTCTTTCTTTTTATATATTTATTTCCCCTCTCTATCTTAATTCTCAAACATTAGACCAGTAGCTACTACAATTTGAAAAAAAAATCTCTAGATAATAATAATGATAATAATAATAATAACCCTTTTCATTTTGATAGTATCATTTTTTTTTTTCAAAAGCTTTCACATACATAAAGGAAATCTACTGAGTTTGGTCTAAAACCTTACAAGTGAAGGCATGGTATGTTTCACCCTTGGAATTGGTGTGGGGCTCAGCTCTAACAGAGGTAAAGGAGTCTTTAATAAAGAGAATCCAAAGCAGTGGTTTAAAATGATAGAACTGTCTGTTCTCTTACAACAATCCAGAGTTTTGAGATGCAAGGCTGGTAAAAAGAAGCTTCCACCCTTGCCCCATAGCTACCTTCTCTGGGTCCACGGTGGCTACTACAGTTGCTATCATGTCCCAACCGGAGAGAACAAAGAGCCTGGGAGCACATGCACATTTTTTTTTCAGGGAGAAAGCCTCAAACCGACATATATATCACTTCTGCTTTCATCTTATTACCTAGCACCTAGGCAAATGGCCATTCTAACTGTAGATTACGTCATCTATAACTGAGAGGACCTTTGTTACAAAAATCATGCTACCACGCAGATATTTCTTCCTTTTACTAAGAGAAAAGCTGTGTAGATATAAATTTGCTCAGATTGAGTTGGTTTTCTGATGCCAGTATTTCTACGGTATTGTGCACAAACCACTGAATATCCTTACCTTAAACACTCTTTCTATAAACTATTAAGTGAACATTTCATAACTTTGAACCATTACTCATGAAACTGATTTGAATAGAGAACACATCAGACTAGAAAGTATCCATGACTCTAGGCCAGTTACTTGTGGGACCACGGATATGTGAGAGGAAACCTGTAGATTCTACTTTATTGGGGAAAATGAGAGTTAGAAATTCTCAAAGTTAAAAAAAGAATCTAAAAAAAAATTCTGTTAAAAACCCCTGACTAGTAATATATTGCTAAGTGAAACATAACACTTCAGTACAGTTATTTCATATAGTAAACAACCTGTTTTAAAAAATATTTGATAGAGAGTTGAATATTCTATAAAGAATTAATGACTGTGAATTCTATTTGGTTTACTTTCAAATGTTATTTAAAAACTGGCTTGCAATATTTAAGAAACTTAAGATACTGTATGTCTAATTAATACACATTTTAGGTAGCATTTTAATAATTTTCAAGGATAAACTCGGTAGAACTCATTAATTTCTAAATTGTAAGTGATTTGCACTGGCTATGCTTCTTTCTTGGATGAGTAGTTCCTCTAGTAAGTACCCTAATATTAGACTGTCTCTTGAATTTTTAAACCGACTTATTAAGAGAGAAGGCTTGAGTGAGAAAAATCATACAATTAGAAAGCCATCCTTTCCACTTACTATTAAGCTAACAATGTAAGCCTAATATTTAATGTTATTAACAATGCCCACAGTCAAAGGTTTATGATTAAATGAAGGATACAAAAGGACTGCCATTTTTAAAACATCACTTATTTTTTTTCTTTTGGAAGAATGTAAATCAAAGACTAGAATTAAAGCCCCAGAGAAAATTTCATTTAAGCAAATTTGAATTTCTTTTCAGTTCCATTTCACCCTCGGTTTTTTTTCTCCCCTTCTGATAAACTTTTGCCCTCTAGCCTGCCGTGAAAGGAACAATGAAGCAGCCACCAATGTTCCCTAAACTCTGTAAGTGACTCTTCCTGAGTTATTATCCTTCAGCTTCTATAAGGAGCATGAAAAATCTCCTTTCTACCTCTCCCACCAGGAATCCAGTGCAAAGCATTGCACTTGATGTCTTGTAGAGCGGAAATCAAGAAACATAGGGCCCATCTGTGTACATCTTGCATGCTGAATGGAAAAACATTATCACCCTTATAAATTAACGAGAAGCCTTTATCTGGCCAAGGCTCTTTCCCCACACAATGTAAGTAATGTGGCAGAGATCTGAGACTTCCATGAAATGCCTGCCCCAGTCTGGCCTCTTCTAGTGTTAAAGAAGAATGGGAACCTGGACAATTTTCAGGGATTTATTTAGGCCATGAATCTGCTTGCTGGGCTGGTGAAACCTTTGTGCTTTAAGTTTTCAGCTTTTCATCAAAAGAAGAAGAAAGGAAAAAAAAAAAAAGAAAAAAGAAAAAATCTAAAGCAGCAGATTTAATTTCAGGATTGAAGATTTGATACTGATTTTCTCTCTCTCCCTCTCCTTTTTTGTCAAGAAGCCGAACTTATTTTCATATATAATTTCTCTGCTTTGTCAACTCATTAGCTTGTGAATCCAGAATAGATTTTTATCTAAGGAATCAGGCTTCAAGTCTTAAAGACATCAGTGATTCTATAAGGTGATAAAACCCTTATCCAAACCGTGCATACTGCCTTCTAATTAGCTGGCACTGTCCTTAGGAAATCCAGAGTTTTGCCACGCACCATTGGTGTGAGATTCCTAGTGTAGTATTCACTAGCATATGAAGTTATTCATTACTTGGTCAGAAGCAGATTCTAATGCACAGACTGGAGGAGGAATATGTGTTTAACCTGCTTACTAGCAAAGGTGTATGCTTTACAGATGACATACATGGATATCTTCTGTGAAAAATACTTTCCCATTTCATCTGGTCTTCTACCCACATGCCTGCCTTTTCCTTTTAATTAGCCAAATTCCCATTCCTGACCTTTTCTCTTTTTGCTTTGTTTACCTACTCTAGATGCATCTTTTCTCTTGTGCTGCAATAAATCCTTGAAACTGCCTCCTAATTAACACATGGTAAATCTCCTCTATAAAAATATGTATTTACTAAATTATACACAGGCGTTTTGTTCTGTAAATCTCCAAGGTGGTAAAGGGTCTCTATTATCTGTCACTTATATATGACAGTACAGTTAATTACAATTGCCCTATCACCTGTGGCATTGTTCTATCATTATTCGTTATTCATTTACACCCATGCTATAAATTTCTGTGGATAAGCCCATGTTGCTTTTCTTTCTGGAAAGGAAGGTGCCAGTACTCTGTTATTTCTCTTCCTGCTCCATCTTTCACCAATGTCTAATTGAGATAGAAATGAAAAGATAAAAAAAAGTTCTTTGAATAAATCTATTAATTTAAAAGCATTTCTCCCAGTGGTTTTTTTTCTTCTTTCCTTCAGCAGTGGGTCATGCTAAACATTGATTTACAGAAAAACAGCTGTAACTGCATCTGTAACTGTTTTGCGCCATCATTTTGGCTCTGAAATTATAGCTTCCATATAAGTTAATTATTAATATGGCAGAAATTGAGATGATGTTGCTTAATTAGTGAATGTGGTACAAACTAGCTTAGTTTTCAGATACCAGTACTTCTACGACATAGCAATGCATAGGCCAGTGAATATCCCCAACCAGTCTTTATGTAAGCTTATTGCGGCAGCAATGTAAACGAATATAGCATAATTGGGATTTCACATCATATCTTCATGATCCATAATTCCATGGTTGCAGAAGCTTGGTTTCAGCATTATTCTTCTGTGTTGTTTTCCCTAACTTCCAAGGCATGAGTAACCCAAAATTAAATGGCAAGTGCCCAAGAACAGTGCAACCAAAATGAAAGAGGAAGGTGATTTCCATGTAGCAAACTCCGTAAGTGTGAAATTGTATTATACATCTAGCTAGATATTTCTGTTGCCGAATTTATTCCCTCAAAGCTAAGCTCTTCACTCAATGACAGACTTACTTGCAGATATTACCCTACCTTGGAAAGTTCAGTTAAGGGTGTTAGGGCCTAAAACGATTACTTTGTGAAACTCAGAGCATGTTCCTTTTCTGGTTGGAAAACTTGTAGTGCTTTATCCCATTCCTTATCTTTAATATAAAATATTGCAGTCCAGGCGCCTGGGTGGCTCAGTCGGTTAAGCGTCCAACTTCGGCTCAGGTCATGATCTCACAGTTGATGAGTTCAAGCACCGCGCCAGGCTCTGTGCTGACAGCTCAGAGCCTGGCACCTACTTTGGATTCTGTGTCTCTCTACCCTCCCCTGCTCACGTACTCTCTCTCTCTCTCTCGCTCTCAAAAATAAATCTTAAGAAAAAAATTCGAAAAAAATTGCCATCGAGTTTTAAATTTGGTTTAAAACATACATTTTTAGGACAAAAGATACATTTTAGCATGAAATAAATAACATTAACATTTGATAGGCATAAACATCCCATTTAAATTTTTAAAATTATTATTAAAATTACAGTATTTTTATTAAATAAAAAGTGGCAGAGGAAGCAATAGTGTGATGATAGCGTATTAGCCAAAAAACAGTTTAGAAGTTTCTCCTTTGTGTGTAGTAATATAACAAATTCTAAATTTATATTCATTTTCTCATGGAATTACTTCCAAGTTACTTCTAATTAAGACAAAAACTAAACCTACAAAACAATTCAGAATAGGAATGTGAAATTATGTTGCAAAATTAAATGAATCTCTTGTAGGCCAATAAGTTTGCCATATAATTAGATTAAAAAATGAATACCAAATATACGATGTCTATTTTCAAGCAAAAATCCCAAGATAAATCATACAAACATAATTAAAATATGCATTGCCCAGAATATACTGGAGGAAATTAAAATCTATTAGTTGTTAAGGATTTAAAGTGTTGTATAGCCCTGGAAAGGAAATTCCATAGTTTTGAATCTTTTAACACAATGATAAAAAGGACGTATGCATTGGTAAAAGTTACTTGATACCAGAAACTTTCCCCAAAGAAGAATTTTATTAAATCAAGTGGATAATAAAGAGAGAGTCTTTGAAAATCCTGTGTGCCTCCTAACTCAGACAGCCAATAAAACTTACACAATCATGGGATAAGCAAGGTTTGGTCTAATGTAATTTCTGTTACTTTCATTTGGATGGAAGGTTAGTGGATAATAATGGTATTATCGTTGGCAAAAAACATATCTGAAAAGTTCCAAATTAATAAACTTGTTTTCTATAAAAAAATAAGTCATATATGGGGCACCTGGGTAGCTCAGTCAGTTGAGTGTCTGACTCATGGTTTCATTTCAGGTCACGATCTCGCAGTTTTGTGGGTTTGAGTCCCGCGTTGGGCTTTGCGCTGGCAGGACAGAGCCTGCTTGAGATTCTCTCCCTGTCGCTCTGCCCTTCCTCCACTCACTCTGTCTCTGTCTCTCTCAAAATGAATAAATAAATAAAAAAAATAAGCCATATATATATATTTATAGCTATAGGTATATATGAAATTAATTTGTTTGCCCTGGATGTTTGAATTAAATAGTGTGTTTTCAAAATCTCATAAAATCCATTTTAACTTCTCCTTAACAAGTTTTTCTGAAAAGATGAAAAAAAAACCTCTTAAATACCTAAACTGTAAAAAAAAAAAAAAAAAGATTTATATGTTAGAAAAGTTTGCTGTCTTTTATCAAGGCTGATTGATATTTGGATGTATGGGGTTTTCTTTTTATGAGCATGTGACTGAGTTTTGGAAAGCTCTGAAAAACTCCACAAATAATTACATAAGAATAATGAATAACGTTAATGAATAACGATGTGTTACCAAGCATCTACTCTGTACCAAACATGTTACCCCCCTTCCAAGAATACAGGCAGTCACACACTTGTTGAACCATGTTCAAGACCAATATCTTTTGAAATCATTGTATGAAGATCAGTCTTCGGACACTGAAGTTATATTTAAGCACCCTCCTTTAATAATAGGAGATAGTTTTCAAATCAGATATTTTTATTGATATAGTTCATACGACATCTTTTTACTTAAAAAAATTTTTTAACATTTATTTGCTTTTTGAGACACAAAGAGTGAGTGTGAGTGACGGAGTGGCAAGGAGAAAGAGGGAGACACAGAATTCAAAGCAGGCTCCAGGCTCCGAGCCACCAGCGCAGAGCCTGATGCAGGGCTTGAACCCATGAACCGTGAGATCATGACCTGAGCCAAAGTCAGATGCTCAACTGATTGAGCCACCGACATACCCTTTAAAAAAAAAAAGAACATTTATTTATTTTTCAGATATAGAGACAGAGCATGATACAGGGAGGGGCAGAAAGAGAGAGAGGGAGACACAGAATCCAAAGCAGACTCCAGTCTCTGAGCTGTTAGCACAGAGCCCAATGCGGGGCTCAAACTCACAAACCTGTGAGACTGTGACCTGAGCTGAAGTCGGAGGCTCAACCGACTGGGCCACCCAGGCGCCCCAACATCTTTTTACTTTTAAGAATTACTTATTTCTGTTAAGATTCTTAGGCAGCAGATCTAAAACCAAAGAAAGAAATCATTCCCCTCTATGGACTGCAAAAGCATTAGATTTGGACTTAAGTGCTCTGAGTTAGTGATATACAACTGCCACCTACTCCTAAGCAATCTTAGGCAAACCACTTAAACTCTACTCCGGGTTCCTTGTCCTTCAAATGAAGATGTGTCATTTACCTCCCAGGGTTGTTGTGAAGAGTTAATGAGAACACATATATTAGAGCCTTTTTGCAAGCTGTAAAGAGGCTATTTGAATGTGAAATATTTTAAGTGTCTTGGTTGTAAAAATGTGAAAGATTCCCAACATTTGTGGAGAAAAGTGTTGACTTTTCTGAGATAAGGGTGTGTTGAGAAAGGAGTATGTGGCCTTTGCCAGTTCTGTAACTGGAAACGTGGATTGTGAGCCAAGACTTCTGCGTAAGGGGGATGACAAATGTGAATGCAGCAACTGGCAAGAAAAAGACAAAATATAGTGATGAGATTTTATTTTATTGTTGATAGAATATTATTTACTTGGGAATTGGGTTCATATTCTCTCCATGAATGCCATACTCTCATAGAGCAGGTATTTATACAAATTGATTAAATTACAAAGACCTCATTCTGGACCATGAAAACTTAAACATGAGAAAGTTGGACAGATTTCTAAGGAGACACGTAAATACAATTAAAGGGCTTGGGCATGGGACCTGTGGGGAAAAGGTTCTGGGATTATTCAGTTTGCTAGGGACAAGGCTAAATGTAGAAATGTGGCAATGTGTAATATACTAAGGATAAAAGAACATCTGTTTTTTATGTCTAAGAAAGATCTAAAAGGAACTGGGCTTAAGCTATAGGATAACAAATTTAAATTAGCAACAAGAAAGAATTTCCTGACAGGGTTGTTGGGCATACAAGGACTTGCTGGAATCTCCTTTGCACATCTTTGAAAAAGTGTTTCCATTAAAATAGAATGGTATAGGTGTTCACCTTCCTGAATGTAGAACAATGAATCAGATAATTTTGTTTTTTTTTTTTTAAAGTAGGCTTCATGCCCAGTGCAGAGCCCAACGCTGGGCTTGAACTCAAGACCCTGAGATCAAGACCTGAGCTGAGATCATGAGTCAGATGCTTAACCAACTGAGCCATCCAGGTGCCTGGATCAGATAATTTTAAAGTAACATTTCTAATTCTCTGATTCTTAAGTATTGTTACTCTGGTAAAACAAAAGAGAACTCTGGCAAAAATTGTCCAAGATAAAATGTTTTTATTTGCATAGAACAAAGAGAAAATGTATTTTGATCACAGTTATCCTATATTATATCATTGTAAAATGACTAAATTATTTCTTGGAATATTCTAGAATGTTTAAAAACATGTAATAGAAGACTCTTTAGAAATTCTGTGCATCTGGGGGTACCTGGGTGGCTCAGTTAGTTGAACGTCCAACTTCGGCTCAGGTCATGATCTCATGGTTTGTGAGTTCAAGCCCTGCCTTGGGGCTGTCAGCTGTGTTGACAGCTTGGAGCCTGGAGCCCACTTTGAATTCTGTGCCTCCCTCTCTCTCTGCTCCTCTCCTGCTCATGCTCTGTCTTTCTCTCTCTCAACCATAAGTAAACATTAAAAAAAAAAAAAGAAATTCTCTGCATCTGAATTCTTTCAACTCTGGAGTCACATGGAATAGGACATACAAAGTGTGGGAAAGATCTATTCATAAAATACTTATTTCTTATTTTTCCTGTGCTAGACTAATTTGCCCTCTTTTGATCTGATGTGTTACAGTATGTTCGAGTTCTAGCCAATGGAATGTGAATGGGATAGATGTTATGTGTGCCATTTTGGGGCCTTTTAAGGAAGGGTATGGCCACTTTCACTCTGTTTCCCTTTCTTCCAGCTGCAAGCAGACCATGATGAGCTACTAAGGGATGGCTGAGCCACAAGTTGGCAGGGGCCTGGGTCTCTGAGTTACCACATGGAGGCACCTGCTAACCTGGAACATCTGTCTCAGTCTGTTATGCAAATGAGAAAGAAACTTCTGTTTGAATCATTCTGCTTGTTTTAGATTTGTTTCTTCTGCAGACTTGAATGAGACATTGAGTAGCCAGGCCCATCTTATTGTAGTTATTTCTTCTCTGATCTTGGACAAAGACTTTTCTTCCCTGGTTTTGGGTTCTCTTCCATAAAACAGTGAGAACAGTGAACTCATTCTGTGTGTGTGTGTGTGTGTGTGTGTGTGTGTGTGTGTGTGTATGTGTGTGTGTGTGTGTGTATGTGTCTTGGAATAATGAATGATGTTTCATCTTGAATTGTAGTTTTGTTATTTAGCCTAAAGTATGAAAAGATTTTTCTAGTAGATGAATAATATCAGAATGCATTTGTTATAATATGGTGATTTATAATTCACTTTGCTCTATCTTCAAAGAAAAACAAAGGAAAAAGCTTTAAAATTTAGGAAGAGGGTCAAAGATTTACTGCAAAGAATTGTTTGCAAATGAATTCTTCAAACTCTGTTAAAAATATGTTGTCTTTTTTACTGAAAAGATTTTCTTCAGTATTCAGGGACAATTTCAATTAATACCTTTACAGAGAAAAAACCATTTTAAGCATGATACTTAACTATGTTTCTGTGAAATTGAAATATAAACTACAGGAGATTTAGTGAATTTTCTAATTATTCTTCCTGTCTATGGACACTGGAGGTCACAACTATGTAGAAATATTTGTATGCTAATTAGTGGAATAAAATACTCTTCCGTGTCTTATTCTTCAGGATTTTGAAAACTGGTAACAGAAATTTAATAAATGTGGGTCTATATATCTAGTTCTAGATAATGATATAGGAACTTGTTTTAAGATTAAAGTATATAATAAATCATCTCTTAATCTCTTCTGGCTGCCTAGCTCTATTTGAAATCAAATCATTCATTCATTTGGAGGTAATATTGTGTGTCATTTGGAGCTTGGGCTGTGGAGCTAGAATACCTGAGTTTAAATTCTGACTCTACTGTTTCCTGACTATTGGATCTACAGAAGCATTTCACTTCACCTGTCTGTTCTCAGGTCTTTATCTTTCAAATGTGGGCTATAATGGTACCTACTTTATGCAGTGTTGGGTGAAATAACACCTTAGGGCCTGGTACACAGTAAACAATCAGGAAATTATAACTATTATTCAATAAATATGTATTGATTACCTGCTATAGTAAAAACTACAATATATTAAATCTCATTGGTCAGACAATGTACTTGACACTTTAAAAGTTGACTCAATAAATTCTAACAACTCCGCTGTGAGGTAGATATTATTATGTTAATTATACCCGTGGAATAACTAAGACTCTAAGAGGTTAAGTAACTTGCCCAGAATCACACAGTTAGCAAATGGCAAAGCCAGAATTTAAAATCAAGTATGCTAAACTCCAAAGTACTGTACATTGAATAACAGGAGTAGGTGCAAAGATAGAAATGATGTAGCCCAGAAGAAATTAGTTTAGTCATGGCAGAGATATTAAAAAGTATATATCTTGCTAAGTGTTAAAAATATCAATGATGTGCTATGGGAAGAAACCTATTTGTTTTTCCATTGCAATTATTACAAAGTGGTATATTCTCCTGACATTGGTTGGTTAGAGATTGTTGCTAATAAGATAATCGTTGGGGCTTAAATCATTGACTGGACTACTTTGTGTTCCTTGCGACCGTTTTCTGTGCTTGCCCTAGCCCTTCCAATTGTTTCATGAGTATGTCTTGAATCCAAGAAGACCAATGTAGGTATCTATGGGTGGAAATGAGCAAGGGCATCACTGCTATTGGAAAAGCCATTCGATATGGACAAGTATGTCAAGAGTTGAATACTCATGCATATAGACTTGTCACTTGTGACCCAAACCTGACATAGCTTTGGCTGGACTTTACACTGGGACTAATGTGGATTCTAGATCAAGATGACAGTTATAGGTCTCTGCTTACACACTCCTGGTGTGTACAAAAATTTCCTGCCACTTAATTTGATCCCTCTGCATGCAGATGAGCTAAGATAAATTTAGTCATTTCTTTAGCTAAATTATTCAGGGAGGTGAAAGTGCTGGTGGCATTAGTTAATCATAAAATTATGAAGTCAGAAGAGACCTCAGGAATTGTCTGATCCAGTGTCCTCACAGTGAGGGTCCTGAGACCTAGTGAGAGTCGATAGATTAATTTGGGTCACACAGTCAGTTGTGTACAGAGCTGGATACAAAAGCTAGATCTTCTCATCATTTTGCTCATGTGCCATATCAAATTAGGCAACACGTCCAATTATTGATTCTATTTATTATTTCTGATATCCAAAACCTCTTCTACATTTTCATAGTCTCTGCCCTTGTTTTAGCTGCAACAGAAAAGCCAGTTGGGTGTGCGCTAGAGAGAACAGAAATGGCTAAAATTAGCAAGACTGTTTTTGTTTATAAAGTAACTCCAGTACTGGCTTCATCTTCAGCTGGCCTTAGTAAAGCAACTCCCTCTCCTATAGCAGTAAGACGTTTCTCCTTTGGATTGGAGCTGGGGCTTGGTTGTAGCTCCAGTCAGGTTCTGTGCTGGATCTGTTACCTCTATAAAAATTTGATGAGCGAAAGTGCTTTTGAGACAAGAGAAGGAAGATGGTGAGGAGAAGTTGAAACGAAATTTCAGAATTTAAAGCTATCAGGAACCCTAGTGATCAACTCATCTAGCTGTCTTATTTTACAGAGGATAAAATCAAGTCCTGAATAAGTTAAGTGACTTCTGAGGCTTTACAGAATATGGGCTAGAATTGGGTTCCTTATTCCTAGTGATTCCTTCAGTATAATAGAGCCATAGTTGGTAAATTTTTTGAGCACGTATTTCGTGCCTGACATTATGCTAATGCATGTGTTATACATTATGTAAGATGATATATATTACACCATATAGCAAGCACTAAACTCTTAAGGATGGTCCCACTGACAGTGGAGTATATTGAGGCTCAGAGAGTTTAAATAACCTTCTTAACATCACATAATTAGTAAAGAAAAGAACTAGGATTCCAATATGGGCCTTGTCAAGAGCTATGGAATCTGAGACTAACTTCCTTGCAAGCTAAACAAGTTAGCCTCTGTCATGGATGCTGACAGAAGACTTGAAACACTTGGATCAGAGACAAAGGCCTTTATTATTCATACTAATAATAGTACTCATAGTATCAGCATTTCCTTGAGTCCCAGTTCCTACAGAATGGTGAGAAGAGGGCCAGGTGTCACTTGCACATGCAATGAGCTGCATTATAGGACAGGAACCCTGAGCCGAGGAAACTGATCTTTTATAATAGACAGTAAAGAGGGCTAGCTTTTATTCTGGAGAGAAATGCTATCTCAGTCTCCCAAGGATGTTTGCTATTTAATCATGCTTGCAAAGATAGCTCAGAACAAAGTCAGTCAGTACCATTGCTTGAAAGACGTGCAGAAATATGAGAGACCCAGAGAGAATTGTCTCCCAATATACTTTGACTGTAAGACTCGTGTTATCAACCACTGTACCATGCTGACTCCGTCAGCAGGGAAATATATTGAAATGGTTTGCTGTTGAAATGGAAGCATTTCAGCAATATAAATTTCCCCCATTGAAGGGACATTGGTAATCAGGCCATTAAACCTTGAGATAAATCACACCGAGCGAGGTAAATGTAGAGCCACAGATGTATAATTGGGGCTGGGTTTTTAAAACTTCTCCTGTGTTTAGGCATCTTTCCCCCGTACTTAGCAGCCTACTTGAAGGAAGGAAGAAAGAGAGAAGACAGACTCTAAGCTCGGTTTGAAAAGAATAGCATCTCTGGGCTTTGCATTGTGCGCAGGTATCATTGCATATCAGTCTTCATAGCTCGTTGCTGAGGCCACTTGAGTCTGTTCATAACATCAAAAGGGATGTAGCTACCAAGGTGGAAAGGGCAGTTGGGTCTCCTGAGTTTAAATAAATTCTGCTTACTCGCTGGTGTCCTTGGATAAGTTTCACCCCTGTCTCTGGGAGTTTCATTAGCTCTAAGATGAGGGTGACCCTTGTCAAACTCATAGGACAGTACCTGGCCAGTCGTAAGCAATCAGTCAGCATTCGTTGTTATTATTAAAAGCAGCAGAAGTTTGACATGGCTAAAAGAAGTACTGAAAGATGCTTTTAATACCTGGAAACCCCACAAGAAATATCACTTTGAGCTAAAATCAGTACAAGGAGGAATTTTAAATTGACAAGGTGAATTTTTATTATTTAAAAATGTAGAAATAATATTTGTGATGATGACGTTAATGCTGCTGCCTTTAAATCCCAGAATGAAACTCAACTACCTTCATTTATGCATTCCCCCAAAAAGGAACTCTTTTGTTAAGCCTCACTTAGTCCGTCTTAAAGCACCTTTCAGTCAAAGAACAGCTTCTCATTAAGGGAAAAATGATTATTAACATCCTCATTTTGCTTCCTCTCGTGAATTATTTGCATTCAGAAATGGCATGGCATTAGTTTCAGGGTAAATGCAAATATTACAGCGGGATTTCTCACCAAGCTCTTTTTTATTATTAGCTCTTTTTATGTACTCCATTTATTATTCCCTCATCATTTTTCACATTGTATTAAAATGTTAGATTTCTTAAAATAATAATATTTCTTTCATTTGGTAATTGTCTCGGCCCTGTCTACAACAGTCTACATCACAGAGTGCCCATCTATAATTTGGAGTGGCTTATACTGACTGTTCGTCTTCGCTTTGGGGAGGTCCCAGAATTAGCTATCACAGTAACTGAATCCCCTCTCTCCCACTGAGAATGTGATTACTCCAGGTGAGGTTCATGGGCTTGGGAAAGAGGGCGGTGGTGTGAGAAAGGCTTCTGCTGTGAGTGCTGGCAGTATATTTAGTCTGGGGCTTGAAGATAAATTAAGATTTCTTTCTCCTCAGCTTTGAGCAGTGTCCATCTCCAATGCTTTTTAAATACAATAGCTCACACTTCAGTTTTCTCTTGATGTCCTGAAGTTGTTCTATGAGAAACCTTTGTTTGCTGCTTCCAATGGCCTCCCTATGAGGAGCGAATGAATTAGGAGACTAAGTATTCTTAATCCAGGGGCAGTGGTTATAGTTTGGCTGGAGTGGAATCAGGGAATCGAGTACACTTTTCCACCAGGGTCTGCCTTGATAAACTGATTATAATTATTCTGTTTTTCTCTGATGATAAAAAAAAAGTAATAGATCTGACTAATAAAACAAAACTAATAAAATCATTTGATCATTTTGATTCACTGCACTTCACTGTACAAAGCTTCCCTGTTGACTCACAAATTGTTGCTGTCAAATCATTTTATATTTGTTTCTTTTGGATATGACTTAACGTCTCCTTTTCTCTCCCCTTGTTACTGTCCATCATTTCCCTTCTTCCTTCCAGGGAGCAGGGTGATGATCAATGATGAAGTCTTAAAGCAGGCTATTCAGTAGATCATACGAATGTGTCAGTTTTTCAGATGGCTTGCGATGTAGCATGTAGCTATTTCTAAGGCTCTTACCGTAGGATCTGCTTCTTGGTGCATCACAAACTAGAGAATATAGTGATTAGCTTCTCCGCTTTTGTTGTGTGATATGCAAATTTTTACTTTGTAAAGGATGAGATGAAACAGTATTACCTTCCCTGTGACCTAGAAGTCGGTAACAGAAGCAAGCGTCCAACTCAGAATTCTGCTGGAACAGGCCTGCAGTTAGACTAGTTCTTCTACATATTTAATAATGCCAACCTGGCACCAATTTTATTAAAAATCCTCTAGCGAGTAGTGGGTTAGCATATACCAGTTGCATTTGGCGGAGGGAAAATGCGGCCAGTGTTTCTCACAACTGCTAATGGGCTATTATTGGGCAGCATATATCATTCAGCCTAAAGCAGGTAATGTCAGTTTTGAGTGGTTATGATGTGCCCAGCACTTTGCTAAGTACCCTATGGA
This sequence comes from Herpailurus yagouaroundi, assembly GCF_014898765.1. Classification (NCBI taxonomy): domain Eukaryota; kingdom Metazoa; phylum Chordata; class Mammalia; order Carnivora; family Felidae; genus Herpailurus; species Herpailurus yagouaroundi. The sequence goes on from NW_024412388.1 coordinate 69,536,459, forward strand.
CATTATTTTATTGGTTGAGAATCAAAGACGTTAATCAAAGTTGCCCAACTTTTTCATGTTATGGAACACCTAGAATGTTCTAGCAGTGTGGTGCACTGAGGAAGGTGGTTGAGGATGCTTGCTATTGGAGCCAATCAACCAAAGGTTCCAGGCAGGCCTAGGTCTGGGCAAACCTGGAACCCATTCACAGCACAGCAAGGTACATATGATGGGAATTTGCAGATCACCATTATTGATGAGATTTTTTCTTTTTTTTTGGGGGGGGGGTTGGCGGGGGCTATTTGTATTCTTTCTGAAATCATCAATTCATATGCTTGGCCTTTTTTTTCTCCCTAAAGAGATGTTCATTTTTTTGTTCCCTAATTAATTCCTAAAACCAATTTTAGGGTTTAAAAAAGACAAGATGACAGATTTTGGATTCAGACTTCCTGGGTTCATGTACTGGGACTGTTCATGCACTCCTCTCATGTTCATGTTCTGTTTCTTGTTAACTGTGACTACTGGCAAGTTACTTACCCATTTTTCCTTTAAGTGATCATTGGAATAGAACTACCCCTTGGGTTTGTTATGAAATAGTAACCTGTAAACCACTGAGAACAGTGACTGTTAAACAGGAAACACTCATAAATGTAAACTATTTATTGTATTATGAATCTTAGCATTTTGTTACAGTTTTACAGATTTTTTTTCCAATTTATTCTCTCCTTGTCAACTTTATTTGTGAGGTTTTTAATATATATAACTTTTGGTGATGCAACTTTGAAACAAATCCACAAAAATTAAAAGTAACATTATCTATATTTTAAAGTTTATTCATTTATTTTGAGAGAGGGTGTGTGCAAGCAGGGGAGAAGCAGAGAGAATCCCAAACAGGCTTAGTGCTGTCATGGGGCGGGGATTGATCCCATGGCTGTGAGACCATGACCTGAGCCAGTATCAAGAGTCGGATGCTTAACTGACTGAGCTCCCAGGGTGCCCCAAAAGTAACTCTAAAATGCTTGTTTAAAACAGGTATGCAGTTAACAGCAGGGATAAAAGTACGTTTGTAAAAAGACACAACTATTTTGATGACATTTCATTTTAGTCTTATATCTATATATCCCAGTGATTCCCTACAATGGAAGAAGCAAATAATCCGTGTACATTTACCAGTTAATTTCTTCAGGCTTTGCCGCCCTATCTATGTTCATCTTTTGACAGTCTGAAATGGAAAAAGCATTTTTATCTCAGAGGAACTGCAGGGCTCGGGAATGTTTGACTTAGATGTTCTTACCGTAAAGGGACCAACTTCACTAAGAGGGACTCAGTGTCATCACTTAAAACCTTGGCCAATTGTATTAGGAACCCTGGAGCACAGGGGTTACAGCAACTATTTAACTGCCACCAGCCAACAACTCAGGGGGACTGGGTCACGAGATTGAGAGATGGAACTGTTGTTGAAGGATGGCCCCTCTATCAGTGTTGCTATATGTATTATATGAATGACAGGCTAATACAATTCCTCATCCACAGAGAGTTGGTGAGAACAAGGTAGTGCAAATGGAACCAGTAAGAACCATCATTTGGTCAGAAGATAAATTACCATCATTTTTTTAACCTGAAGTCATGGTCTGTTTCTGATTTTTTAATATATATGTATGTATTTTTTGGAAGAATAACGCCTCAATTAAAAAGGCAGGCTTGACAGAATGGTCCTGTTGTTTTATAAGCCATACTATAGATGATAATTTTCCTATTTGGATTATCTGGTGTTTGACCACTGAGGAGAGGTCCAGGTCCCTTCTCCCTACTCCACCAAAAGAAGGAACTCAGCAATGAAAAGCATAGATACCTCAGATCTCTGCAAGTGGTGATCATGTTGGCTTGAATTTTAGTAAAATAGTTTATTCTTTAGGGACCCCAGGGAACTTAAAAAGGCTCATATCACCTCAGTGTCCAGTAAGGTACACATGATTTGTATTAACAACTATACATGATAATAAAGAAAGCTGTACATGCCCAAGTTTTACATGCCAATGAAGAAAGTTACCACATTGGGACGATTTTAAAATATGCCCATAATAATTAAATGTAGCTAATCAACAAATACAGTTAATCAACGTTTGGAAGCCCAGGAAGTTATCCATATGTTCTCAGTTCTCTAGGTGATTCTGGCATTATTGATCAAACTCTGGGCCAAAGATTCCTTCAAGTCACATGCATCTGCCAGACAGGAACTGGCAAGGATCTCCTCACTTTGTCATAGCCTGGCTGAGGACCAGTGTGAAAAGCTATATGGATTAACATATGAATAAATCTACTGTTTATACCAAAAAAGGGTAGCTACCATCAGTATAATTTTGGGCTCTAGGCAGTGCCTTAATAGTATGGCTGGTGTTCAGAAGAATATTTGGCTGGTTGTGTGCTAAAATATAGTCATTTATATATTAAGAATGTAAGGGATATTATAATTATTGAAATAACTCAATAAACATTCATCTGGATTGATATTAAATGCTTACTGGTTTGTGCACATCTAAGTTAAATATAAACAGATCCCGAAACCTCTGAAAGCTTAATATGAACATGTGCATCAACAGATTAGAAGATACACGGACAAATGCCAACACCAACCAAAAAAGTAAATTGAACCAAATACTTACGCGATATACAATTGCTTGCACATTGCTTGGCAAGTGAAATTTGAGACACAAAATGTGCCTATCAGAACTGCTATTGAGGTGGAAATCATTTCATGAATTCCAGTTACTCAGAGAATTTTCTAAGGCAATAATGTCACTCTTCCCTTTTCTAAAAATAAATGTTTCTATTTTGAGGGGCTAAAATGGCATCGAGGCTGTAGTAGACGCTCAGTAAAATTTTTGTAGAAGGAATGAAAGAAAGATAAGTTTGAAAAGAGAGAGCGTTTCAGGTATGTGTAGTGAGAAGATTTAGGACGTAGGAAAAAGGGACAATTTGAAAGTCCTGAGAAAATATCTTGGTTAAACAAAACAAGCAAAAAGCCATGCAAATAAGAAGAACCATAGAGAGATGGGAGGTGGAATGGGAAAAGAAAATTCAATGTTAGTTAGATGCTTCTCAGACTTTGATAGCATACTTTTCAGGTTGATTGTATAAAAACTTGTATTTGACAAACATAATAATGATTAGTTGATTAATTATAATGGAAAACATGGAGTACTAATCTCTTTATTTTTAATTTTTTTTAAGTTCATTTATTTATTTTGGGAGAGAGAGTATGCAGGAGTAGGGGAGGGGCAGAGAGAGAGGTAGAGAGAGAGAATCCCAAGCTGGCTTCATGCCATCAGCACAGAGCCTAATGTGGGCCTTGAACTCATAAACTGAGACCTGAGCCAAAACCAAGAGTATTCCTAACCAACTGAGCCACCCAAGTGCCCCTAATTTAAAATTAAAGTCAATTCTCACTGGTTTGGAAAGCAAGAACCTTTTTGCTTAGGGTGATATAGGAGTGATCTCAGGATCTTTACATCCCCCTGTCTGATGTCATGCCTTTAGGAGAACCCATCAGCAGGAGTCAAAGAGAGTGAGAACCATTAATTTTCTCAGTTTTTACCTTTGTTGTGATGTGTAAGAGCTTTGTTCCACACCGCTGGAATCATGCACCATCGGGTCAGGGAAGTTTGAATTCCAGCAGGATTGTGCTCAAAAGGAAGTGTGGCTAATCATAATGCCGGGGTTGTCTTGAGTGTGATGTTGACACATTCAATCTGGCCAGACAAGAGGGACAGTGAAAGCTCTGAACTGTTTGGTAGGCTCCTTTCAAAGCCCTGAAGGGACATAGTAAAAAAAAAAAAAAAAAAAAAAAAAAAAAAAAAAGGGTGGAGGAAACCACCATAACCACTTAGAAGAAAGGAATCACAGAAACCACCCCATGACCCCAAACAAACAACAAAATCCCACTCCTCAAAGTAGTTATTTTGAAAACCATGTGTTTTATGATCTAATTTCTCACTTTCTGCTGCCTCTTAGATTAGGTTTTCAGTATTTTGTAAAGGAACTGACCATATAAGCTTTTCCCAACCCAAAAGAGCTTGTGACCTGCTCTAATTAAGAGAACATGGTCTTTGGATTCATATCTAAGTTTAAATTCTGGTTTTGTTTGTTACCAGCAATGTGACTTTAGGCAAAGCTACTTAAGAGTCTCACTTTCCTTTTATTTTTATTTTTTATGGATATGATAGGATCTATCAAACAGGATTATTGTGAGGATTATAAAATCACCTACGCTAGCACCTGCAAAATGTTAGGTTCCCCTCCAATAAAGTGGGGAATAAAGAAGAGTCTATACTTGAGAGAAAGAACAGATTACTTAAAGTTTCTATGCATTTTTATAGTTTCAGAAATACAGTGAAGCTGAATCATCTACCAAATCTGAAAATGCAGCCAAATGATACAATCATGATATTGTACAAATATATGTTATTTGTGGTTTTGTTCATAATGGAGAAAATTAGAAATGATCTACATAGTCAACATGGGATTGCTTAAACAGAATATGGTAGACTCATTTGATGTAATAATAAGCAGCCATTAAAAATATCTCATATCTGGATACTTAAAGTTCTTGGATTATTTACAGCATTTCTCAAAACAAAACAAAACAAAACAAAACAAAACAAAACAAAAACCTAATTTCATCACTAGAGGAGTCCAGTTCTAAAATTGAAGATAATATATGCATTAATAAAACAGAAAGTAATACATCTACATACCTACGTGTAAAGCTGTTATGTTTTGGGGGTGATATTATGGGTGACTTTATTTCTTAATTTTTAAAAATATTTATTTATTTTTGGGAGTGCACAAATGGGGGAGGGGCAGCGAGGGGGAGCAGAGGATCCTAAGTGGCTCTGTGCTGATAGGCTGACAGCAGTGAGCCAGATGTGGGGCTTGAACTCACCAACTGGGAGATCATGACCTGAGCCAAGGTAGGACCCTCAACCGACTGGGCCACCCAGTGCCCCTAATTCTTAATTTTTTTGGGGGGTCATTTTTGATGTTTCCTGATCACCAATAGTAAAAATTTAATTTTGTAATGGTAAAAAAATATTTAAAAATAATTAGTCTTTGGCTTATACTTTACATAATAATACAACTGATTAGTGTCACAGTTCTCTAAATTGTTGAGTCAAAAGATAATAGTGAAATAATTATTTAGTGGATTATATTTCAGCATATGTCTCAAGAAAAGCAGGTGAATCTGTAGAGTTGATGATATAATAATGATATCTGGCTTATTTCTGGTTTATACAGATATTTTTATGTTATACCTTTCAGTAAGCACAAACATTTTCATTTACATTAGAATTAAACTCTTCTAAATGGATCACTATAAAAAGCTTAGGTAAAATACTTCGTTTTCATTTGATCATTTATACAGAGAGATATTTGGTTTGACCGAGAATGTTAAGAAAATAGGTATTGTTTTTATTTAGAAAATAAATTCATGTGAAATCTCCTAACACAGAGGCTAAATGATTATTAATGCATACTATTGAATATGACTTTAGTAAAAAATAATAGTGGTCTTTAAAATGCATTAATCTATCTACTCATTTACTTATCCTCTCATTAATTATACCTTTCTTCTATTCAAAAGTAGCTGAAGTTTAAATTTTTTTTTTTTCAACGTTTATTTATTTTTGGGACAGAGAGAGACAGAGCATGAACGGGGGAGGGGCAGAGAGAGAGGGAGACACAGAATCGGAAACAGGCCCCAGGCTTTGAGCCATCAGCCCAGAGCCTGACGCGGGGCTCGAACTCACGGAGCGCGAGATCATGACCTGGCTGAAGTCGGACGCTTAACCGACTGTGCCACCCAGGCGCCCCAGAAGTAGCTGAAGCTTAAAAGTATCTAATAGAACAATTAAAATATAGTTCTAAGTGTAATAAAATAATCTGGGAACAACAATGTTCCTACTATGTTTCAGCCTCATTTTTAGACTAAGTCATGCAACTAAAAGAAAAAAAACTAGCTATGCATTTGCTTAAAATTGATTCCATTAATATTTTATAATAATGGCCTTTGTTGTAGGGAAACTATTCCATTAGTCCTATTAGGATAATTAATAATTTGGAGAATTTAGGGGACCAGATTTCATTATGATACTAAAATTATAAGATCCGTCTTTTAATTTGAATCTGGAGTTAGCTGATATACAGCATTATTTGTTAGTATCACTGGGGCAATATGTTACATACTTTGCCAAAAAACTTGTCTTCACAAGTTGCTGAATTGATTATTTTTAGATACTTCTTTTTCTAGGCAATCTCATGATTCATTTCTGCAAAATCACTTTTACCGACTGTGAAATGGATCTGATATGTCCACTTGGAAGATTGAAAACAGATGAACATTTTGAAATTCAGTACATTGGTGTAGACCTTAAGAGTAAAGAAAGTGATTAGAAATGCACATGACCTTAAAAAAGAGGTGGGGGCCACTGGGTGGCTCAATCAGTTAAGTGACTGACTCTTGATTTCGGCTCAGGTCGTGATCGCACAGTTTCATGAGGTCAAGCCCCTCGACTGCTCTGCATACTGACCACCAACGGAACCTGTGTGGGATTCTCCCTCTCTTTCTCTCTGCCCTTCCCCTGCTCACACTCTCTCAAAATGATTAAATAAACTTAAAAAAAAAAATGCACGTGGGCACTTGAGTGGCTCAGTCTGTTGAATTTCCAACTCTGGATTTCTATATCGTGATCCCAGGTCGTGGGATCGAGCCCCACATTGGACTCTATGCAGGTTGTGGGATCGAGCCCCACATTGGACTCCATGCTTGGAGCCTCTCTCTCTCTAAAAAAAAAAAAAAAAAAAAAAAGCAAAGCACAGCCAGGTATGTGGACATGGCCCCTAATAAATATCCTATCACATCATCCTTTGATAGTTGAAACAAAAAAAGAATTCATGGGGAACATAACTCTGACTACAGTTGATTTCAATAATCATAGATGTCTTGCTGCTGTCAGATGTTTAGTGGACAATTAAATGCATTCTAAAAGTTACTGAATTTTATATATACTATATGTGTTTATATTCAATAATTCATAAAATTTATTAAAATTTAAAGTTTACTTTTGAGTTTTAAAACAAAATATTAATATTTGAGGAAAATAGAGAAATACAGTAAAGTATGAAAAAGAGAAAATATTAAAGAAAGAGAGTAATCATACAGAGGTAATCTATTAACATTTTGCACGTGCCCTCAATCTCTCCCCCTGCAAGTAAATAAATAAACAAACAAATAAATAAACATGCACATGCATGCAGATACACATATACTCATCAAACTCATATACACATTTTAAATAATTCAAGTTGAATAATTCAAGTTAAATAATTCAATATTCTATATAGAATAGTAATTTCTGTTTTTTATCCACATATTGTATCATTTGATCCACTATATAATATCAATCCATACTATTAAATACTTAAATATGTTATTTTCCACTAATTTTTAATGGCTGCATATTAGTCCATTATATGGATAAACTAAAATTTACTTAACTATTATGGTTTGATATCAGTTATTATTTGTTTTATTATTACATATAACATTCTCTTTGACATAAATCTTTTAATATTTCTCATGATTTTTGCGTCAAATTTTTTATGTGTGTACAAATGTGTTCAAATACATTCTCAGGGTCTAAATTAATCTCTCTTTGAGGATGACCAACATGGGATATGTGTGAATCACTTTAGAATAATTTTTTAAAGTCATTTGTGTGTGAATCACTTTTAAATGTACTTTACGTGGAATGACCATGCTCCTTCATTCATTTAGATATCTGTTGAGCAACTGCTGTTTTAGCACTCTTCTGGATGCTAGAGATCCATCTGTGTTTTTTCAGGCCCAGTTTATCCTGAGGCTCTTGAGACTGCTTTGTCAAGGTCATTGTTAACCTATATGTTGCAAAGTCCAGTGATCAAATTTCATATTTTTAATGGACTTATCAATAGCATTAGAAACAATTACTTAACCACTTTTTTCGGAACACATTCTTTTCTTTGTATAGGAGACACCATTCACTCTTGGTTCCCCTCCCTTTCATTGAAGATGGCTGCTCTTTCTTTGCTTATCTTCATTTTCCTGACCTATCCATATTCAACTGACCTAGGGCTTATTCCTTAAACTCTTCTCTTCTCTAAGACATTCACAACCTAGATGATCTCATCTTCCCCATAGCTTTAAACACCATCTATTCGCTAGTAAAAGACAAATGTGTTCCCTATCTCTGATTTCCCTAAGTTCCAGACATATACTACCAACTTGATTGCTCCTCTTGAGTATCTTGTAGACAGTTTAAATTTGCAGTGTCCAGAACTGCACTATCGCTTCACTCTCCCACTAACAAAACAAACAAACAACATACCTCTGCAGTTATTCCTAGTCCCCTTCTTTTTTTTTTTTTTTTAAAAAATTTTTTTTTTCAACGTTTATTTATTTTTGGGACAGAGAGAGACAGAGCATGAACGGGGGAGGGGCAGAGAGAGAGGGAAACACAGAATCGGAAACAGGCTCCAGGCTCTGAGCCATCAGCCCAGAGCCTGACGCGGGGCTCGAACTCACGGACCGCGAGATCGTGACCTGGCTGAAGTCGGACGCTTAACCGACTGCGCCACCCAGGCGCCCCTCCTAGTCCCCTTCAATAAATAGTAAGTCTAGTTTCTCTGTTCAAAACCTTGGAGGCACTGTATTTATTCAACAAACAGTTATTGAAGGACCATTATATTTGCAGTCTCTATGAGAAACGCTGGAGATCAATAAGTTGGACACACACACATCCATATGTATACACCCTCTCAAAGTGGAGTTTATGTTCTAATGAACTTGATTTCTGTCTCTCTTAGCTTCATTATTCCATCAGCAAATTCTCTTGATTCTCTTTTCATAATCTATCCAAATCTGACCACTTTCCACAATCTTTCCATCCAGTCCATGCCATCATCAGCCTTCTAACTGATCTTCTTTACTTCCATCTTTGCCTCAGCAAAGATTCTTGTCAACACAGCATCCAGAATGATCTTTTAAAGCCAGATCATGTCAGTCTTTGATTTAAAATCCTTCCCATTTCCACCAGTTCAAAAAGCTATATGTGTCCCTAAGTTTATTGCAGCATTATTTACAATAGCCAAATTATGGAAGCAGCCCAAGTGTCCATTGATGAATTGATAAAGAATTGGTGGTATATATATATATATATATATATGCACACGTATATATATATACACGCACATATATATACACATATATATACACACATACATTATATATATGCATATGTATACACACACACATATATATATATACACACACACATATATACACACATACATTATATATATGCTGTATATATGTATATGTATATATACACACACACACATATATATATACACACACATGTGTATATATATATATATATATATATATATATGCAGTGGAATATTACTCAGCCATAAAAAGAATGTAGTCTTGCCATTTGCAATAGCATGGATAGACCTAGAAAGTATAATGCTAAGTGAAATGTCAGAAAAAGAAAATATCATACAATGTCAGTCGTATTAGAATTTAAGAAACAAAACAAACTAACAGAAAAAAAGACAAACCAAAAAACAGACTCTTAACTACAGAGAACAAACTGGTGGTTACCAGAGGGGAGGTTGGTGGGGGGGATGAGTGAAATAGGTGAAGGGGATTAAGAGTACACTTATGATGAGCATTGTGTATAATATAATATAATATAATATAATATAATATAATATAATATAACATAATTGTTATATCACTATATTGTACACCTGAAACTAATGTAACATTATTAGCTATACAGGACTTTTTTTAAAAAAGCATAAAAAAAAATAAAATCCTTCCCATTTCAAACCAAAACCTAGAATCCTTACCATAAAATCTGTGACCATAGTAGGAACTCAACAAATATCTAAGATGAAAGGCTGGATGTGAGGGTGAAAGGATTTGACCTGCGGGCCCTGTACAGACTGACTCTTCCCCCACCCCCAACTTCAAAAGCCAAGATTAAGCTTGTTAATATGGTTGTCTGTGGTGGAAGAGGTGGACTGCACGGACACAGAGGTCGGAGTATTTGATTGACAAATAGTCAATCTGGTTTTTGACCATTAAGACCAATCTGGTTAGACATGGCTATGGCTGCTCTAGGAAGAAAAAAATTCCCAAACTGAATCTTTTCAGTAGGAGGAGGGAGATTGATTTGACCTAAAGGTTTTACTCTTAGCCTTTTACCATCCTCTTTTATGTGGCATTGAAGAACTATGAATTCAGATGCTCAAGTTATGATTCAGTCTATTCATATAAAATTCTTGATTTATTTGAATCATATGTATCTATTGCCCAATAGTTATGGGTATCAGTCCCTCTGCACCCACCTCATCTGTTATCGTTAACAGTAATCAGTTGACCAAGCTTGGCAAGCTACCCAGACTTTAATCCATAAGTGGAAACAAGGAAAAAAAAATCAATTCTTTTTGGTTTATATGTGTGAAATTAAAACACTTCTAGTTTAAAACTCTGCCTGGGCTAAAAGAACTAAGTTTGCCTCAGTATCGGTTTTTTAAATAGAACCATTTGTTACAACTTTCCTGTTAATGTGTTGATCAGTAGCAAATTTCTCTTAGTGGTACTCAAAATTAATTTTAGTAGCTAAAATTAGTGGCTTTCCTTACTAAGGGGCTATTTGCTGCTTTCTTTCTTTTAAAAAATGGGAGCAATTATTTGTGCTTATGAGAGCGATGGGAGCAACCAAACACTAAAAATAGAAATTATGAAATTAGCCACAGGCAAATTACAGAGCAGGGACAAGCCATGAATGTTCCCTCCGACTGGCCTGCTGCTGACCTCCCTCGTGAAGTGGACAGGCTATTTACTTGAATGGATGACATGTTGGAGAACCATCATCTCTCACCTGGTTCCATGTCTGTTTAGCTCAAAATGCCAATTGAGGGCTTAGTTTGATGCTGTATTTTGGTTCCAGAGACAAACCTATTAGAACCATAGCTGAGAGTAGAAAATGCATTATGTCAGGGCCACCTGTTAAATTTGAGCCATAACCTTTGGACTGGGTGGCAATTTTTTGGTTTTTAATTCTACTTTCATGTCTTTGAAGTTAAAGCTGTTTCTGTACAGAGTTACTCTCAGTTGATATATTTAATGCAGGCAAATGTTTTGAGGTGGAGAAGTGCTATTTGTTATTACTACCAAAAAATACATATATCCATCCCCCGCTCCCCTGCAAAATAGCCAACAAAAAAGAATCTGATTCATCTTTGGAGAAGAAAAAGAGAAAAAAATAATACATCAGGGGAAAGGCTGTAAGCAAAATCACATTTAGTGATCAGATTCTCTGTTTTCTTGGCTGCTGTTGCCAAGGCATCTGCAATTATTATCTTTTTTGTATCAGGATGAACACATGGAAGCAAATAGAACTTGCACGTAGCGAATGAAATATAAGAATCGTTTGGGTGTAGGTGGAAAGGAACTGATAGGGTTCAGAGGAACAGATGTTCTAAGAATTATTAAAACTTTTCAAAATGAGATCTCATACCCTGTATCTAATTATTGCATTGCTCTTCTCGTATCCTGATGAGTCAGACCTGTTAAAAATCTTGGGGAGAGTGCAGAGTAATGTCACATGGAGACGAAAGCAACTTGCACCACACCACTGACAACTTTCAGCCCAAGCCGCGTTGACCCTCTCCTCAGCTGATCATCTGCAGTGGCGTAGCACTGCCCACAAAAATGCCAGAAAAGAGCCCTTCTGGCTGCAATGTTTTGCATTCTTCGAGTACATTATTTGAATTCCTTCTCCGAAACCTCCCTGTTACGTTATTGTTCTCAAAATAAGTGCTCTTTGATTTGTTTGACTTTGTGTTTGCAATACCCTAAAACAGATCTCATTTTGTTCTCCAGTTGCAAGTTATCTGAGCATGCATTTTCTTTCCATGCAAAATTAGGCTTTCTGCACCCATAGATTGGAAGCTAAATGCTTCATATTTATTATCTTTAAGGTGCTGTGTTAATGAAAGAATTTTAATCATTGACATTGCTCTGTGAATTATGTATTACAAAAACCCCTGCTGGTGAGTTAGACAAAATTAACCTACTGTAAGGGGCATTAAAAAAAATCACAGCTAATTAGTAAGCCAACGGGAACAAAGAAAATGTAAAACAAAGATGTTGAGAGTAAGACATTTAGGTAGTAACTGCTGTCTCCCTTTCAGATGTGGCTCTTTCATTCAGGCTGCATTTGTAATACTGCCTGCCATTGCTGGAATCCTCCTCCAATCTGATATGTTCCATTAGACTTGAGCATTTTTATGTTTTGTAATTAGTTTTCTAAGCTACAGTCTCTTCACTCTTTCAAACTGTGGAAATCCAAAGGCTCATAATAGAAAATGGAAGATATTTTTAAATGCTTTTAAATTATTTCCCAGGCGATCTATATTAGACATGTAAGGCAATTCACGGGGATTATAATGGGAAATGATTTCCATCGTTTTTTTCCCCTTAAATTACTCTGTGTGCTCATCATATATCCCGTATCCATTCCTGTATTCTAAAGTAGCAAAGCTTTGTCCAGGCTCCCTTCCTGATGCAATTCCATGCAGAGCGGACAAAAGCAGGCATGGGTTTAAATCACAGGCCGCTTGCCTCCTCAGTTCCTCCTCATGCTGACATCCAGGGGCCATGCATCACTCTGCTGGTGCGGGGAACTGGGGAGGAGACAGTTGACCCTGAGAGGCTGGCAGAGAGGTGCTCACGCTGGGGCCCATTTGTTTATAATTGCTCTTTCTAAGTTATAGGTGGAGATAAAGCAACCAAAATGGGGCAGGCAGAGGCAAGAGATGACACTAATGTCTATTTCAATGTTTCTCTGCTCAACAGAGGCCCCAAGCATTAAAAGCAGTAGGACGATTCTTTGACCTTTCATTTTCTTCTGGATTATTTCTTTTCATTTTCTCCATGTTAAAATTTCTCTCCTTGCCTGATAATATCCACGACCTTTGTTTTACTGATGAGAATCTGATCTGTTGTTCTTTAGGGAAAGCGTCATTAATCCTTCCTCTTCCACCCTCTTAGCTTACTGTTGGAGTAACCTCTGACTCTTGGAGGTTTTAAAAGAAAAAAACAAATGGAATAAATAATTTTGTAAAAATCTTGGCTTTTTTTTTTTTTTTTTTTTTTGGCAAAGGGAAATGGTCTAAGAATGCACAACGAGGAGGGGTTCCTTCTTTAGAAGTGACATAAAGCATAAAGGATGCAGGATGTCAACTGCCGGATGTGAGAGCTTGATGTGGGGATTTTGGCTCCTGCTACGTTCAACTTGGAGTAGCAGGCATGTCTTTCATGTTACTCTTCTGGACTTTTCCCCCCTGGATTTAGAGAACTTAAAGGATTGTTCTACCTTCCAATTCAGATGAATTTTCTCTTTTATTATAAGCTCAGTGAAAACAGGTCGGGACACTGTAGTAAATTTGAATGTTCTTGAGAGTCTGAGAGAACCTTCTTCCCACAGTTTTCTACTTCCATATTCATGGCTAAAAAAGGAAGCCCTAGAAACACCTTCCCCACCACAGCCTCTCCATCACTGACTCCCTTGAACCCATCATACTTTTTCCCGATTATGTCAGTTACCTCAAAAGCCACCAGGGTGCAGGTCACCCCGTTCTAATTATACTGTAATCCCCACAAGGTTCACCTGTGTCCCACAGCGTTCCTGCAAACACCTGGCCTTCTTCCAGTGGGAATCTGATCTGATATTTGGGAAATACGCTGCGTTCCCAGCCTCATCTCTAAACATTCCCTTCACGGTTGCACTTGAATGGAAATCTGGTTCTGTTCTAAGGACAATGTTCCTTACATCCCTCTCACGGGGGAGCCCCCCTTTTTTTCTCTCCAAAGCCCCCTCCCCACTGGCCTGCAGGTAGAATAGGTTCTCTTGCTCCTCTTCTGCCTGCCCACATCAGTCTGTCTCTCCTCCCCTCTAAAAATCCCATGTTTGATCTCATGTGTCGCCACTCCCCCATTGTTGCTCACGTCTATTAACCTCTGGGTGATCCCCTTCTTAGCACAATGATTCTCGCCCCTGGCTCATTGCCACTCCTTCCAGTATTACCTCCAACTTCATGACTTCATGATGATTTAAATGTGCACGGAGTTGATCTTCCTAACACCAGGCTCCTCAACACCTTGCCCCACTCTTGTTTTGTTGTATTCACTTGAGAAAAACCACAATTTTGATTCTGTACAACTTTTGGCCCACTTTCTGTCTTTACCCATACAGCTGAATATGTTTGGAGACAAGCAGAACATCACATAGAATGGTTTCACCTCAGACTTCTAATAAAGAACATCAAGTGGGTTTTTAGTGCTTCTGGTAAATAATACCATAATATTATAATACTGTGATACATTTCTAATATATTTACTTTCCCACTCTCTTGGGTGATTCACAGTCTCTTCCTCTGCTGTTTAATCTCATGCATAAGTATTAAATTACATCAGACCCTTGGCCAGTTCATAAACATGTTACGATTTTTTAAGGTTTCCTGAGAGTTCTACCACCTTATAACTATATGATCTTGGACACGTTGCTTGGCTTCTTTGTATCTCAGCTTCCTCCTCTATAAGATAAATAAATATATTATGCCTACATCATTGGATTGTTGTGAGGATTAGTTGAAATAATACCTGTAAAGTTTGTTACTTGACACATCTTTGGGACTAAAAAACAATTGGATACTATTATTACTACATTTAATATTTCAGGCCAGTAATTTCCTTTTTCCTGCTTGCAGAAACTCCTACTTATCTTTAAAAGCCAGGGCATAATTTTCCCTTCTGATGAATGTGCCATGTCTTGTTCTGTATTACCATAGCACTCTGTGCTGGTCTTTTGCAGTAGTTATTATACTGCATTATAATTGTTTCTTACATGTCTGGCTCCTCAGCTAAAGTGTTTCTTCCTTGATAACATTTCATATGTCTCATTTATTTTTTTTAATTTTTTTTTCAATGTTTATTTATTTTTGGGACAGAGAGAGAGCATGAATGGGGGAGGGGCAGAGAGAGAGGGAGACACAGAATCGGAAACAGGCTCCAGGCTCTGAGCCATCAGCCCAGAGCCCGACACGGGGCTCGAACTCACGGACCGCGAGATCGTGACCTGGCTGAAGTCGGACGCTTAACCGACTGCGCCACCCAGGCGCCCCTCATATGTCTCATTTAAATTTGCATCTGGATGCTCTTGCCTAGTGACTGGCAAAAAAAATACACACACACACACACACACACACACACACACACTAGTTGTGTGAATAAAAGAGGTAGTTAATATTTTAGTATACTATAATACTTCTCCTGTGTCTAGATATATTGCCAAAATTGTTCTTCAATTAAAAAATTCCTTTTAACGAGAGTTATTTGAAAACAAAGACCACAGTGAAATTTGAATCCTGCTCAACATCCACACACAGAAAAATCACATGTAATTATTCAGATAGTTGCATGGGTATTATCAATTAAATATGCATCTGGTGCCCAGCTCTGAGGCAGGACCAAAGACTCTACTTTCTAACTGAAGGCCCGGTCAGACTGGCACAATCTTTTTTTTAAGTTCTTTTACAATTTATTTTGAGAGAGAGAAAGCACGAACAGGGGAGGGGCAGAGAGAAAGAAAGGGAGAGAGAGAACCTCAGCAGGCTCCGTGTTGTCAGCACGGACAGAGCCGGACCTAGGGCTCCATCTCAACGACTGCAAGATCAAGACCCGAGCCAAAACCAAGAGTTGGACGCTTAACCGATTGAGCCCTCTAGGCGCTCCAAGACCAGCACAGTCTTGAGCCTGTGGTTGCTGAGATGTGTCAGAGCTTAGCTGTTCCTAAGTTTCTGCAACAGACCCGACACACCAAGGCACAAATTCCTTCTCTACATAAACTCAATGTGGGACGTCAATGTGAGAGGTGTTCTCTGTTTTTCTTTTGGGGTTCTGTGATGTTCTTTCCTTGAAAAACTCTTTTCCTCCTTCAGAGTCATCCAGGATTATAAGAAGCGAAGTAAATTAAAGGTTCAGTTTAAGTCTGGCTGGGAAAGCAGTGTCCTGCTGCTATTCTTTTTGATGCATTTGTCCTGTAAATTTTTATGTTTGCCTCTTTATGAAGATTAATTAATAAAAGTCATAAGAATCAATGTTATTGTATGCATTTAGCTGATGAAATGTGAAAAAAAGAGGGGTATGTTGTTTGCCTTCACATGGAAGTAAGCCATCCTTAGGTCTGGGGTAGCTGTTCCAGAGCCTTGCCACACTTTGCTTTGGTGTTTTGAATTTTCATCACTTGGGGCTTGACTCATGTAAAAAAGAACTACTATTTCCAATTTATGTTTGGACATATCACTTATTTATTTATTTATTTATTTTTAATTTTTTTTTTCAACATTTATTTATTTTTCGGACAGAGAGAGACAGAGCATGAACGGGGGAGGGGCAGAGAGAGAGGGAGACACAGAATCGGAAACAGGCTCCAGGCTCCGAGCCACCAGCCCAGAGCCTGACGCGGGGCTCGAACTCATGGACCGCGGGATCGTGACCTGGCCGAAGTCGGACGCTCAACCGACTGCGCCACCCAGGCGCCCCGACATATCACTTTTTTAAAGGGAAGGTGGGAGAACAGCGAACAAACTGCCTGTAGCTGTTGTCACCACTTATAAACAGTTTTGCTGAGGGCATTACAAGGTGCGAAGAACTGTCAGCTGAAAGAAAATCTATTGGTTCTCTGGCTTTCCAGCATCTGGGAAAGAACTGAGCAGCCAGTTGAAACCTCATACCATGCACAATTGTATTAGATTTTTCATAGTTAGCTCACTCCCGTTTCCCTTCTGAATAGAGAACCCCTACAGGGCCTTTTCCCACCCCCTCCACATGCAGCCTGATGGATCATCTGAAACTCTCCGGGGCTACTTCCTAAGGAATTACACAAAGAAATATTGTCCAAGTAAAAATGCTAGTAGGGGACCATGCAAATATCTGCACGCATGTCGGAACTTGAAAAGTTGGGGAAAGCTGCTGCCCAGACTTGAGTCTATTAAGTAAGTTTTAAGAAACTGACTAGTCCTTATGGTTGATCAGTTAATCTGTGTTTCCCAGTGAAAGCAGCCAAGGAGCAAGTAATTCTCTACCATGGAATCCTTTGTTACTTGTAAACTACTGTCTTTCACCTTGAAACTGCAGTCTGTGTACAGTGAACCACAGGGTGTTGAAAAGACCGTGACTCCTAACATTGGCCAACAGAAATCCAGGGCGACATGCCACAGACTTCAGGCCACTCATCTCGACACAATGAGATTAACATTATTATTAGTGATCCCTGTTGTTTACTCACTTAGTTCCAAGTACCGGCCCCTGTGCTAAACAATTAAATGCACATAGTTATCTCATTTAATCTTTCCAAGAACCCTGAAAGGTTGCTCTCTGATTACTACTTTACAGAAGTGGAAATTGAAAACTCACAGAGATCAAGTCACTCGCTAAAGTCGTGTAGAGAGTAAGGGTGTGTGATACTGACCCAAAAACTGTATTTACAGCATTTTTCTCTTCTCGTGTTTCAAATCTGTTCCCAAAGCTACAGAGTAGATCTGCTCCGTGACCAGGAAATGGATTTGGAGAGCCCAAAGCAGCAGGTACCCTCATGAGACTGTACTTACAAGATGGTAAACTTTAATGTCCATGGGCATTGGGACAGAATATATGTACTGGATACTGATCACAAGCCCAGTAATGTGGTAAACTTTGGACGAGATTAAGTGCTTATGGGTGTGGAGAAATTTGGATCACTCTATTACTGTCTTCAGTCCTCTGCCAAACAGCAAAGAATTCAGCTTCCCTCCCATCCCCAACCATCCGATAGTACATTTCCCATCCCCAAAGACCTAAGCATTTGTTTGGTAGGGGGACCACAAATTCCAGTGTTGCCTGGTGGCACTGACTTACACCCTTTCTTTTGGCATATTTAATAGCACCTGTTCGCACTCTCAAGAGCGTCCTGATTTGGACAGTAAGTTACGTAAGCATCCCAACTTTAGGTGTTTGTCTCTAGTGTAGGGAAACAAAAAACTCAAATCAGCCTAGCAGTGTTTACTCTGAGGCAATGAGTTTTTCCCACACGTTGTCTTGTCCCTGGCAAACCATGTGGGAATGACGCTGTAGGTGTTTGAGGACTCATGGAGTCCCTGGACAGTCTGCCTTGCTGGGTCCTTTTCTGGCCCTGCACACTGTCCCCCTGGGGTTTATTCCCCCTGGGCTGATACGTAGGAGGGTGTAGGGAATCGCATGCCTTTTAGCTTTTGAAGATCTGTGGGAGACAGCTACTTCCCAGCTAAGGTGGGATATTTTCATTAAATAAAGTTCAAAGTACAGTTTCTGATGAACCATGCAGGACTCCAAATCGACGCTGAGAACTCTTTTGAATTTGAAACTTTGGCAGCATCTGTGCTCGTAGAGACAAGCAAGCTAGTCCACATTCCACCCCTTCCGCAGAGCAGCTGACACCGCAGCTGGGAACACGCATCCTGCCTCGGCCTCCTGTGCCGGGCGGTGGCGGCAGATGGAAACACTTGTGGGGTTTTGGAGATACCTTTCTCCTTCCTTTCCCCGCTCGGCTATCCGCCCCTCGTTCTTCATAAAACTCTGAGGACACTTGAAAGAGACAGCAACTTCTTCTATTCAGAAGGAACATAGGATTTTGTACATTTAGAAATGACTGTCTGAATTAAAACTTAGTTTGTGAAACTCAAAATCGCCCTGGTTTTGCCAAAATGCCACCTTCCTCGGAGGCTTAGGCTGAAATGTCAGGATTCTGTTTGTAGTCCTGGTGTGTATTTTGAACTGTAACGAAATCACCCCTGTGACTGTTTCTAATGTGTTTTCGTAAAGCCTGGCAAAATTATATAAATAAAATGTCTTCAGATTTTCGTCTTTGCTCAGCTGTGTTGCAAAGGGGTAATCGGACCCCGCTACAAGTGCTATGGAAAAACACAGCTTAGCTGACAAATTAGTGGTATTTGGTGCTAATATTACTAATTCAACATTTGGAAGCGTTGCTCACCGGGGAAAAATAACATGTTCTATAAGTCACAGGAGAAACTAGGGAGATAGTTAATGGGTGTTGGCCCCACTGCACACATTGCTCACAATACTCTTCAAACTGCTGCTGACTTCCTGCCAATAGACGTGGAAGTAATTGTCAACAAGATTTATTGTTCCTTTCACATTTACCCAGTGAGGGAGGAAAGGTTGAAAGAGTTCTGTGAAGTTCAGTACCGACTTCTGCTGAACCATAGCAACGCTCCCTGATTATTGCTAATGTGTGCCACAGAAAGAATTTTGCGTCATTTGAAGCCTTAAAATCATTTCTTGTCGGGACCAAATTCCCCCATTGTCCTCAGTAATTTCTTCGAAGATCAATGAGCTGAGGGTCCGTTTTGTTTGTTTTGTTTTTTTTTTCCGTGGCAAAACAGTTGTTTTGCACGTGGTGAGGCAGTGTCCTTCAGCTACAGAATTAGGAGTTGGATTTAGAGTGTGACCAACTAACCCCACCCTCTGGAACCAACACAAAACCTAACTCAAGAAAGAGAAGGGGGATATTAATTTTGAAATGGAAGGTTTTGCTTGCCAATTTAGAAGATGTCCGTGAAGGAGTATACGTGGTTAAAGAAGCTGATGAATATTCAGGAGCTCATGTAGTAACCCCTTCTTTCCATTTCAGTTCTACTGTAGGGACACCTGGTTTGTGTGGACTTATGAAGGAGTTTCTCTTTCTTCAAGTGGCATCTAGCTCTATAAGAGTGAAGATTATGAGATTGCATTTCCTGTTACTTGGGTAGAGTTTTCTAAGAGCAAGAAGCAAGCCTATGAGGGTTAAGAAATGCATCAACTGAGTGTAGACTTCTCAAATCATGCATGCAATGAAACCCACACACACCACTAACACACACAGAAGATTATCTCTTCCTTGGATTTCAGATGGCATTTCCAGGCACAAGGGGCACCTGTCGGCAAAATTTCTCTCTGTAATGAAGGTCATCTGGATGGGAGACAACAGTAGGATGTGAGGACTCCAGTAAGTGGAGAGAGAGCCTCTAGGACTGATTGAGGCAGCAACTGCTGTGAGGACTGTTAACAACTGTGGGGGGAACAAATACATTGGACAAGGAGTCATCTATCTAAGCAGTATTTACACAGGCAGCAGGCATCCGAAAAGGAATGGATTTGTATTATGAAACCCTTTTTTTTTTCCTGTGCAAAAAATAGGCGTGATGCGGGAAATCTGAACCTCCTGGCGTCCTCCTTGCCATTTGGACATTTACCATGGTGCTTGTTTTCATACCATTGAGTGCTTATCCCTTGATTACTTTTTGGAGAGGGAGGAGAACAGATATAAAAGGGACCTATCATTTTTAAATGCCACCTTTCAAAATGTAGATAAAAACGGGGCAGAAGCAGTGTTATGAATAATGCCAGTAATATTAGATGTCAGAGTAGAACATAGAGCTTGCTGTACTGAATCTATGACGCAGCCTATTCAGCTTTGTATTTTGTATCTTAGAGTGGCACAAAGAAGTATTTCCTGGGAGGCCACGGTAGCTTTGCACTACAGGAACCTTGATGTCGAAGTAAAACCCTCTGAGGATTAATTATCCAAGAATTCATGAACCCTGTTGTTGTTTGGGTATATATATTTTTTTCTTACAGAGCTCCCTACCTTTACTAGAAGATATTCATTAATTTATTTGACAAATATTTATTAAGCACCTGCTCTGTATCAAGAGCATTGTTCCAGGCACTGAGAGACCAGGTAAAACTCTCTTCCCTCCTTGGGCTTATATTCCAAAGGAAAGATCATCATAACAAAAACATTAAAATAAATGGAGGTGAATGAGCTATGGGGCAAGTCAAGCAGGGAAGGTAGCATTTGGGGTATGGGGAGAGAGAGATGATGGTTCTACATTGGGTGGTCAGATTAAGCTTCATTGAAAAGGTGGCATTTGAGTAAAGCCCCAAGGAAGGTGAGGAGTAAGCTATGTATCATCTAGGGGAAGAATGTTCCAAGTTGAGGGAAGAGGAAATGCCAAGGTCCTGGTGATGGAGCAGGCCTGGTATTTTCAAGGAAAAGCAAGGAGGCTGCATGTAGTGGGAAGAAGGGGGGGGGGGTAACTGGGGGCCTATATGCAGCGTCATGTTGGCCATTTAAAGGACTTTGGCTTTTGCTTTGTGCTGGAACTCATTTGAAGGTTTTAAGAAAAGAAAAGACTTGTTTTAAACAATTCACTTGCCATGTTGAGAAAAGTCTGTAAGGAGGCAAGATTGGCAGTAGAATGACAAATTTGGTTACTGAAATAACCCAGGCGAGAGATGATCATGACTTAGACAAGAATATTAACCATGGAGGTGGTAAAAAGTGGTTGGGTGCGGAGAATACTATAAAGGCAATGGGCCAACAAGATTTGCTGATGTATTGAATGTGGAGTGTTTACATAATGAATTGTCCTTAAATCATCCCTGTACAGCATCTACATGTGGACTCGTTTGCCTTTATGTATACTTTTCCTGATTTTGTAAGCTTTGATTGAATTTCCCACCAAGATCTTCACCTTTCTAGGCCAAAGACTTTGAACATTGTCCTCATACAGTGACCTTCTAACCTCACAGGCATTCTGTCTGCCATCCTCTTGACTTCAAGTTTGTTACGATGGTGTTTAGGTGAAAGCAGTGTCCCACGTGAGCTATACTGTGTCTTGATGTGCAAACTCATATTACATTTATCTAGAAAAATTATTACTACTTCTCCTTCCTAGTTCTATGTTCCCTCCTCCCTCCAAGGCATAAGCAATGTATCTAAATGTAAAGCTAATCTGTCAGTCTCAGTACTGAATATGCGTTAGTTACTTAATGGATAGTGTGGGCACCTCTGTCAGTCAGGATTCCTTCAGTAATTCTAATAATAGTAATTTTAAATTATATTTAAAAAGCCCTAGTGGTAGCAAGGAACTGTTTGAGTGCATCATCCTTATCTTCTCATTGAATTTTCACAGCCTTTCTCTGAAGAAGGTACTAATGAGGAAACTGGGTTTTAGAGAGAGTAGGTGCTTTGCCTAAGGTCGGGCAGCTAGTAAGTTTTATCTCTGGGATCTGCAACTAATTCTATATCTACTACATTTCTGCCCTCAAGTTTGGTATCCTTGGTGTGATAGTTAATTTTATGTGTCATCTTGGAGGGTGTTTTTGGATCATATTAACATTTGAATCAGTGAACTTTGGGGAAAGCAAATTGCCCTCCATAATATGGCTGGCAGTCATTCAATTAGTTAAAAGCCTAAATAGAACAAGGTACTGGCCTCCCTGAGCAAAAGAAAATTCTCTAGCAGAACTGGAACATTGGCTCTCCTAGGTCTATGCCTATCTGCGTTTGGACTGGAACTGCACCATTTTCATGGGTCTCCAGCCTACTGGCCCATACAATAGACTTTAGACTTAACTAGAGTCTCTAATCAAGTGAGCCAATATGTAATTTCCGTGTATATTTTATATGCAAACACACACACACACACACACACACATCCTATTGATTCCATTTTTTTGGAGTTTTCTAATACACTTGGAGTTATTTTTAAATTTTGATTAGTTAAGAGTTACCTTCTAAAGTGCAGTTATCACCAGAGGTTCAATTTAGGACTATTGAAGTCTAATGCACGGCATCAGCAACTTGCTGGGATATAGGATTTCTGCTCACATAAGAACAGTATCTGCCTCCTCTCCATCTTGTCCCTGTGCTAATTTGGGTCCAAATTATCAAGCTCTCACACCAAGTATGACACCATTTCCATCCTTTCTAATGGCGACCACTCTGCATAGCACCACTGTGTTAATTAAAAACAACCCATTTCCTTTTATTCCTTTGTCTGCTTAATGACCTATTATGCATTTCCCTTTTCATCAAGTTGATAGAACATTTTCTAATAGTTTTTTTGAAGAATAATAAAAGTGTGGCTAATTCACCATTCTGGAAGTGTTGTATAATGTTCCAGCTAGAAAACTTAAGCCATGGTTTGTAATTACTGTTGGATATGAAACTGTAAAATTTCCCTTTACAAAATTTTTAGATAAAAACCAAATAAAACAAAACAAATCTCTACCCCCAGGGGCTATTATCCTTTCCACAGATAGGTATCTAGGTGAAGTTTCCAGGATATTGTTGCATCCCACCCACCATTAAAAAAAAAAGTAGTTCAAGTCTAGATTTTCAAAGCAGATGTCTTTCAAAGGTGACCAACTCTGGGTTTCTCAAGAGAGATCAAGTATTGGAATAACAGAAATTAGTTGAGAGAGAAGGAGAAAATGCTAAGGTTCTGTATTGTTTAAAATTTTTTTTTAATGTTTATTTTTGAGAGAGACATGTTTATTTATTTTTGAGAGAGAGAGACAGAGCGTGAGTGAGGGAGGGTCAGAGAGAGAGGGAGACACAGAATCCGAAGCAGGCTCCACTGTCAGCACAAGCCCAACGTGGTGCTCAAGCCCACGGACTGTGAGATCATGACCTGAGCTGAAGTCGGATGCTTAACCAACTGAGCCACCCAAGCAACCCTGTTTGTTTGTTTGTTTGTTTGTTTGTTGTTTTAATGTTTATTTATTTTTGACAGTGGATGCCCCGGTTCTGTGTTGCTTTAAAAAAGATTCTGTTGGGGCTCCTGGGTGGCTCAGTCAGTTAAGCATTTGACTTCGGCCCAGGTCATGATCTCGTAGTCCATGGGTTTGAGCCCCACATTGGGCTCTGTGCTTACAGCTCGAGCCTGGAGCCTGCTTCGGATCCTGTTCTCCCTCTGTCTCTGCCCCTCCCCCCCCCCCCGCCCCTGGTCTCTCACTCTCTCAAAAACAAATAAACATTTAAAAAATTAAAAAAAAAAAGATTCTGTCACAGTTACAATTTTTATTTGCACAACTATGTAAGGAGAAAAAGCATTTTTTTTGTAGTCATAGTTGATTAAATAATATAATGTCTATCAATAAATTAAACTTAATATCTATCAACTATATAATGAATAAACATACTATCAACTATATAATGAGTAAGCATACTTTACTACAACAAACAAATGAAACATACCTCATAGCTTTGAGATTAACAATATATAACATTGCAATTTAAGAAGTCAGAATGTCACAAGAGAATTATCTTTTAAATGTACTAGTTAGAATTTAATTTCATAATATTGAGACACAGATTAAGTATACAACTGATGGAACAGGACTTTGCACCCAGCCTAGCTATTAATTATATCCTTATTGTTTTGAAGTATCAGACTGGCATGCTTTCTCCCATCTTCTTTTCTGTTCTCACAACACCATGTCAAAGGCCAGCTCAGTGCTCTGTATTCTAAGTATATTGGTCAATATTTCAGCCTTCCATTCTCTCAAAGTTACTGTTTCTGAAACCAATTATCTCCAATTATCTCTTACAACCCATTTAAATGAAAAATGTTTGAATCTTTTTTTTTTTTAATTACCGTAAGAGCTCTGGCCTTGTGTATCAGGCAGAGTGAGATGCAGAATGAAAGCTCGTAAACAAACCCCTTGGGTCTGAGTTTTTGCTAACTTCTCCATAACTTACTACATGTTTAAGTCTTGTCCAATTGGCCTACCCAAGTCCCCCTCCCAGCCCTTTTTTTTCTATCTCTAAGGGTTGCTAGAGAACTAAATAAGATAATTTATGTTGGGATAAAGTGGCAGGCAAATTGCAATGATTCAAAAACAATTTGGCTTGTAAGATTGTGGACTACTGTAAACCTAAGGATTGGCAAACCATGGCTTGGGATCCAAATCCCATCTGCTGCCTAAGTTTGTAAATAAAGTTTTATTGGAACACAGCCACAGCTAATTCACTTATGTATTATCTATGGCAGCTTTCATCTCTTAAAAGCCAACTCGAGTAGCTGTAACAGAGACTGTCTGGCCAACAAAACCTAAACTATTTGGTATCTGACCCTTTATAGAAAAAGTTTTCTGATCTCCTCCAAAGCTGATCTTAAGGTCACCATTAAGTAAATAGCTAGCATTCTCTTTCTAAATCATTTGAAGATTTTGCAAAGTTGGAAATATACATTGATATTTGAGAGAAATTCTGGTCCTGTTTCTATACAAACGGCAGGGAAAGACAGATAAAACAATAACAGCCAGTAATAAAATAAGTGCTCCCACCCCCAAACTCTATGGCAGACTAGAACGTGGATGTTGCTAGAGGTAAGGGAACACCAAACTGATGAAGGTTGGAGCTGGCTGTTAAATTTGGCATCACTAATTTTCAAGTGGTTCCAAATGCAACAAAATGCTTTCTTCCATAATGATATATATGTGTCTCTTTGCCTGAACTGCATAATGCGTATTAATTAAGATACTTTTCTGCACAAACTTGTTTCTCAAGGAGGAAGTGAACACTCCCACAATCACTTCACTATCCTGAGATTTAAAAAGGAAGTGGATGAACATAAGGGTCAACAATCCATTTTATTAGATTTAAATCTGTTTTTTTCCTGTACCTCAGACCAAAAAATCCTTCTCCCCCCCCCCCACTTTTTTTTTTTCTCAGTCTACCATAGCTGAAGTACAGAATAGCAGTTTTTACCCAACACTCTGGACACAACTATCCTGCTTCTGTCACTCCTAGCTGTGTGACCTTGGGAAGTCACCTAACATCTCTCATTCCCAGTTCCTCACTCATTAAAATGGGATCATAATGGTACTTTCTTTGTATGATTGTTGAAAGGATTCCATGAGTAAATACATGCAGAGTGCTTTTAACAGCATTTGGCTTGTAGAAAGCATCAAAATGCAATTTGCTGTTATTACCATCATTGTAGTGCCTAGTTTTCTTCAGGAGACATTTGCTCCAAAGCTCGAGATGCTTCAAGTTGTGTTCTCAGGTAAGATATGGCTCACACTTTTAGTAAGAGAAAAACAATTACACTCCTGTCAGTTGATAACAAATTCAATTAAATGAATATCCATACAGCGGATATTATTTACTTAATACTGTATAAGATTGCTGGAGATAAAAAAAAAGCGACACCATCCCTGCTTTCAAATAATTTACAGTCTAGTAGAAGAGATAAAACACACACACAGGAGACAATTAGAGGCCAACTCAGCAGTAGCATCATCCTCATTATCTCGTCATCCAACTTCTAGTTATTGATCACTTACTCTTGCCAGATTCCATATTTGCTGTTTTACATACATCACCTCTGTAAATTCTTACACACCAATCCTGCAGTGAGATGTTAGTTTTCCTGTTTAACACATGAAGGCATCGTAGTTCAGAGGAATTCTAGGACTTGCCCAAGGTCATACATACAGTGATACTCAGTACATATAGCCATTAAGCAGTATGATTTGAAAAATTCTTCCTCCCCAGGGATCTCAGCAGTGTTTTAAAAAACACTGTTAATTTTGTTTTAAAGATGATTCCTGTTTGTTTGAGTGTTGGTGAGGAGTATTGAAAACTGTCAAGGACGTGTAGCCCGTCCTTTTATATATAGACTTAGTATATATAAAACTGAATTTAGTCAGTTTCACAATAAGTAATATGGGCTAATCCTATGAATTACATGCTTTGAAGTTAAAAATAAGAATATGGAAGGTTGGGAAAAATTGGTGAGCAGACTTTGTGAAGGTTTTAGTGATAATTTTTGTGATTATTTTAATTCAGCACCATTGCTTTTTTTGTGTGTTCAAAGACCTGCTCTTGAAGATCAGACATACATTTAAATATACCCGAAAGAGCCTGTAATGTCACTCTGTTATCCCATGTGGATATATTTTGCTTTATACAATAGACATCTTTTTAAAATAAATTGAAACATGATCTCTTGGCATATAGTGGGTGCTTAATAAATACTAGCTAATAAAAAGAATGAATGAATATATTTACATTGAATTTACATTCTAATTTCAGAGCTACTTTATTTTCCTTTCTGATTGATATTTAATTGGTTGTGGCCTTGCCACTCTAACTTTAATTATGTCTGTCCCAACAGACTCTATAGCAAGTAGTATTAAGTGAATACACACTCACGTGTCTGAGAACTCAGTATTCAAATAACTCCAAAGGATATCGTTCCAAAAAATAAATACTTGTGTAAAAGACAAAACAAAACAAAACATGTCTTGATTGTCTGGTCCCTAACTTCAGTTTTTTCATGAGTTTTATTTTTTTAATATCTGTTTTCTATAATATTAGAGATAAGATTGAGCAGGCTTGCTATTAAAATGGGGAAAAACAGAAAGGCATATTTGTGCATGTGTGTGTAAGAGCACAATTTTCCCTGCTGTAAAAGATGTATATAAGGAGAAGATGTGAGATTTTAAAGAATCTTCAATCATTTTTGTAATGTTATTGAGAATTTGATATGAAATGGAAACACAGTAGCTGCAATTGTTCCATTAGTCCTGTGCTTCTCCAAATGAGCTTGGAGACTTACCCCCATGGGGATCACCTGGGGCATCTATTAAAATGGGCCCTTCCTGGCCCCATCCTAGATATATTAAATCAAAATTTCTGGGGTCAGGCCAGAAAACATATTTTTAACACGCATGCCAGGATATCTTTATACACATTGTAAGACCACTTCTTCAGTCCTAAAGAAGGCTGTAAAAGAGATTAGCCAGACTCATTAAATTTTCTGAAACTGACATTTAAATAATATGTTTACTAATATGAACTTTTTATTATACAAAATATATATATATATATCTCCAGAGCATCAGAAATCCTTCCTAATTAAACAGTTGACACATTAAATAGAATATAGGATAGTCAGTGAAGAATGAAGAACCTAATAGGAATGAGGACGTAATGATTAACATTTATCTCAGAAATTAAGATATTGTCAAGTTTTGATTTGTGTGTCAGGATTTACATTGTCCTGGGGTAAACGTGAGGGGGTAAGGGATGAGAAATTTAGTTCTGGCAGGTGACAGAATTTGTAATCTCTAACCCCTATGAAAGCTGCTATATTACTTTCTTTTAAAAATCAAACATATTTGACTTCTGCCCAATATATTCATGATTATTATGCAACATTTTTTAAAGATAAAAATGGTTGTACTGGTACAAGTAAGGTTGCAGGTCAGTGTCAGCATACTGTGTTCTTTCTTATAAGGCCCTACTTTGATGATTTTGTTTTGTTTTTTCCTCACTGACACTTAGAATAATTTTTGGCAACCTCCAAGAATTGAAAGAGACAATGATGCTATGTTTATGATGTTAATGTCATAAATACATATTGGGTACTTAATGTTGCATCAGCTTATCTGCTTTGCATATTTTTCCATTAATGCATATTTTTTTTTCAATGACTTCTCAAAATCAGCTTCCAAGTAGCTATGACTACTAGGATAGCAGATGAAGAGATGGCTATTTAGAGAACTTAAATACCTCGTTCGATGTCACACAGTTCCTCAGAGGCAGAGTTGGGAAACAAATTCAGACACATCTGAATCCAGAGTGTGGGAGCTTTAAAATGCATCCTGCCACGTCTGATAACCTATTCATAATTTGGTAATAGGATAGCGGCATGGGACTTTAATGAGCTAAAGTAAAAAACCTATCTCCCCTTGTGCTTAGTCCCTTTGTCTGCTATTTTCACCTCATTAGTCTTCTTTGGCCAACCTGGAAAAGTTGTCATTTTTGACTTACATATTTGGAATCTTACATGCCTGGGGTTTGCAGACATGCAGTGTGCATTTTTGTCATCTAGAACTATTTTAAGAAAGAATTGAAGACTAGGGCATTGACATTCATCAGGGCAAGCTGAGTAGACCATAAATGATTTTCAGGTCTGGGGTAGACTTTGGAATCTGTCTCTGCTACAAAAGTGCCTAAATTGTGGAAGGCTGAGCTTCATCAGAAGTGACAGAACGATTGTGGCACTAGGCCTAGTTCCTATGTCGTTCCTGCCTTGGACAGGCTCAGTGTTCTATTTCCTGTCACAGTGTTAAGAGGGAAAAAAAAAAAAAATCTCTTTCTCAGGAGTGAAGTTTTCAACTGAGTATCTGAGTAATAATGCTGACATTTTTCCAACTGGAATGAAAAGCTGACTGAACTCCAAGGGAGTCAGAAGCCAATTTGAGGGAGGAAGGTTAGAGGAGAGGAGCAGAGAAAAGTCATGATTTCTGGAATGGATAGGGTCAGGACAGGCAAATGTGGTAGCATAGCTCCACATCATGATGAAAACCAGCTGAGTGTGTGACCTGGAATGGGGTTCAGGATATGTACAATTAAAATGAACATAATTGAATAATTAAGACAAGAACAATAGGTAAAATAATATCCAGAGTGACCCAATGGAAACAAAGAGCATGTTGCTTGAAAGAAGTTTTAAAACAAAACAAAACACCTCAGAAAAGACTCAAAGGCAGATTTTTCTGAATCATCGCAGTGGGTAAAATGAGGTAGAAGCTTTCAGTGGCTTATGATAAAAAGGTTATATACTAACAGAAATTAAGTGTTGGTGGCTTTCCAATGGCGTATAACTGTTAAGTTGTCATCTCCTAGGACTAATTTCTGTTTACCAGAGAATGTGAATTTCCTTTAATGACACCCAACAAAGACAAGGTCTGTCCTTTGGAAGACCAAATGAGAGTTTTCATTGCATCAGGGCATACCAGAGAGGCAGACATGTTTCTTTTCTTTTCTTTTCTTTTCTTTTCTTTCTTTCTTTCTTTCTTTCTTTCTTTCTTTCTTTCTTATTAAATATAATTTATTGTCAAATTGGTTTCCATACAATACCCAGTGCTCATCCCAACATGTGCCTTCCTCAATGCCCATCACCCACTTTCCCCTCTCCCCCACCCCCCATCAACCCTCAGTTTGTTCTCAGTATTTAAGTCTCTTACGGTTTGCCTCCCTTCCTGTCTGTAACTTCCTCCCCCTTCACCTCCCCCATGGTTCTCTGTTAAGTTTCTCGGGAACCACATATGAGTGAAAACATATGTTATCTGTCTTTTTCTGCCTGACTTATTTCACTTAGCATAATACTCTCCAATTCCACCCACATTGCAACAAATGGCTAGATTTCATTCTTTCTCATTGCCAAGTAGTATTCCACTGTGTATATAAACCACATCTTCTTTATCCTTTCATCAGTTGGTGGACATTTAGGCTCTTTCCATAATTTGGCTATTGTTGAAAGTGCTGCTGTAAACACTGGGGTACAAGTGCCCCTATGCATCAGCACTCCTGTATCCCTTGGGTAAATTCCTAACAGTGCTATTGCTGGGTCATAGGGTAGAGAGGCAGACATGTTTCTATCAACTTCTCTGATTAGATAGTAACTTTAGGTTCAGGAGGACAGTTTAACTGAAAGACCATGTGTGCCTAGCACAAGTAAAGAAATTATAGAAGAAGAAGAAGAAGAAAAAGAAGAAGAAGAAGAAAAAGAAGAAGAAGAAGAAGAAGAAGAAGAAGAAGAAGAAGAAGAAGAAGAAAGA
>NW_024412388.1:69567153-69629571 GCF_014898765.1 Herpailurus yagouaroundi
GGGGGGGGAAGGGAGGGGGAGGGGGAGGGGAAGAAAGGCACACAAACACATGGAAATATAGAAGAGAGGGGAATAGTAGACAATGAATTTGGGGGAGATAGAGGATTGAGGAGACAGAGTCTGATTTAGGTAAGGGGTAGCAGAGGATTCTGCAGAACTCCAGAATGGATGAGAGACATGAAAGAGGCATGACAATAAACACAGAGGGTCTTCATGTGAAACAGTTAGGCTCTCTGGGTCACCTTGCCATCACAGTCCCATCCACTGACCTTGATTCTGACTCTCCATGCCCCGACCACACCTCTAGGCCAGCCTAAAATTTCTACTCATGACTAGAGGTTCAACCTCTTTCAAAACTGGACTAGAACATGTCTGATTTCAGGTACTCCAGACCCAGTTGAGGATAGGGTGATAAAAATAGGATGACAGATTGACATCTGCATATTAAAAGGTTGGATAGGGGTGCCTGGGTGGTTCAGTAAGCACCAGACTCTTGATTTTAGGTCAGGTCATGATCTCACGGTTCGTGAAATTGAGCCCCACATCATGCTCTGCGCAGTACAGAGCCTGCTTGGGATTCTCTCTCTCCCTATCTCTCTGTCCCTCCCCCCTTTCTCCCTCTCTCAATAAACATTTAAAAAAATAAAAGGTGGGGTAACTAGCTTGTGAATTTGTTCTGATGCTCTCTCAATCTCTTTCTCCTTCTTTCATCTTCTAGAATGCAGAGAGTCAAAAGGACATCTCCTCTTATTTCCTATCCCCAGGTAAAAATCTGGAGAGAATTTCTCTGAGGAAGCAGAATGGCTCTAAAAGAATAGATGATAATCTTTAAATCTTGACATTGGTGGGGCCTTCCACAAAAAAATTTAGCTTGTCACTCAAGGTTCAACACTTAACAAGACCTGCCCTAACACATAGAACTTCCATGAGTGTTTTAAGTGTCTTACTCTTAAACATATAAAAATAGGGGCACCTGTGGGGGGTGTCTCAGTTGGTTAAGCATCAGCTCTTGGTTTCAGCTCAGGTCATGATCTCCCAGTTGGTGAGATTGAGCCCTGCGTTGGGCTCTGTACTGACAGTGTGGAGTCTGCTTGGGATTCTCTCTCCCCCTCTCTCTCTGCCCTGTTCCCTTTCTCTTTCTCTCTCCACCAAAATAAATAAACATTAAAAAAATGTGCAGATACGGTCAACAGCTAATGGAGGAAAGTTTCTGACGTGAAAGAAAAAAATAATCTGTAAAGTAGAACTTTTAGGAAGCAAAACAGTAAAGGAAACAGAAAACACCTCAAAAGAGACTCTGCCATAATAGTCTCAGAAAAACAACCAAAGATATTCTCTTTGAAGCAAAACAGGATTCTAAAAATAAAACAAAGATAAGGAAAGAGATTTTAGATATATAACATTTAAAATAAAAGTTCATGGGCCACCGGGGTGGCTCAGTTGGTTAAGCGTCTGACTTTGGCTCAGGTCATGATCTCACGACTTGTGAGTTCAAGCCCCGCGTGGGGCTCTGTGCTGAAAGCCCAGAGCCTGGAGCCTGCTTGGGATTCTGTGTCTCCTTCTCTCTCTCTCTGCCCCTCCCCCGATTACACTGTGTCTCTCTCTGTCTCTCAAAAATAAATAAGAACATTAAAATATTTTTTGCATAAAAATTCAATCATCTGTAAAGATAAAATTGAGTACATTGCTCTGCAATTAGAACAAAAAGATAAAGATGCAAAATGGAGGGGGTGGATAACTAAGAAAATTGTAAGATCAATTAAGGAGATCCAACATCCAGTTCCAGAGAGAGAGAAACAGAAAATAGAGGGGAGGAAACTATAATATATATATATATATATATATATATATATATATATATATATATAAAGAAACAGAAACAGAAAACAGAAACAGAAAATAGAGGGGAAGAAACTATAATATATATACACACACACACACACATACACAAAGATAGACTTCACTATTGTTAAAGAAATGTCTCCATGTTGAAAGGGTCTACCAAGTGCTTGTAACAATGACCATGAATAAATTTATGAGGGCAGAAATATTACTTCGGATGCTGTTTTTCTTTTCTTTTACTGCAAAGGCTAAAACAATAGTGGCTAAAATAAAATGGAAATTTATTTGTCTCTCATATATTAGTCCAAACACGAGCACTATGCTGCTTCATGGTATGGAGAACTCAAGCTTCTTTTACCTTTTGCTCTGCCATCCTTAAAATGTGGTTTACTCTCTTGGTTTGATGGCTGCTTGAGCCCTCTCCATCACATCTATGTCACAACCAGCAGGAAGAAGAGAAAGGGAAAGTGAAGCCATTCCTGCCTCCCTCCCCCTTTTTAGGGCCCACTCCAGAAACTGTATATAATTTCTGCTCCCATCCAGTTGGCCCAAAGTTGGTCACAGGATCATCCTGCCTATACAGGAAGCATGGGAATTACAGTCCTCAGTTTGGGCTGCCCTGTGCCTGTTGAATATTTGAGCTCCTGCTACTCAATGAAGAACAGAAGACTGAATTTAATTAAGGAGCAGCTAGAGCCACTGCCACACCCAGAGATAAAGAAAAGAGCCTAGAAGCTCACACAGAGAAACAAGTGACATAAAGGATTAGGGAAAATAGTATTTGATTCCTCATTAGCAACACTTGAAGCTGGAAGATAATGGAGAAAAAAAATCTTTTGATGTATAGAAGGAAAAGAATTTTTGTCCCACATAAAAAGAAATAAACTAACAATCAGGTGTGAGAGTTGGAATGAAGACATTTTCAGGCCTGCAAATTCTCAGAAACAAATTCTGTAAGAAATATACTAAAAGCTGTTTCAGCTCAGTGATAGAAAAATTAAAAAAAAAAAAAAGTCACAGGATTTAGAAAACAGGGAAATCCAATACAGGAGAATCATGAAGTGAAATCCTAGCTGAACAGGAGGCCTAGAGAGTAATGAGTCCAGATTGGAGCAGGTCTGAACGTAGGATTTATTTTAAGCCTTCGGTGGCTACACCTCAAGATATGATGTAAGAGGAGTTCCCACTGCCCATGAGAATAGAGAGTTCCTAAGGCTGAGAGTTAGAGCCTTGAGCAAGGGAGAGATTTGGTGGGACTGGAGCTGGAACATGCTTAGGTTCTTCCGGGATCTGGGACTTCATAGGAGGGGATGGGAAGATAACAGCAAGGTAGAAACCTCAGCAGGGCTGAGAGAAAAATCTAAAGTAGAGAGGTCTTGTTTGGAATTTTGGAGAGACATACAGGGACATGAGAACAGCAGAAGAGTCAGAATTTCGTTTGTGTAGGCAAAGATAGGACTTGACTACCCCCAAATTTCCCTCCCATGGAGGGTAGAGTGGAAGAACACATAATTTTCATGCAATCCCTTTGAGGGATGCTGCAAATAGAGCTGGAGAGTGAATTTATCTGGAGGGCTTGGCAAGGCAAGAACTGAAGTCCTGTGTGCTTCAAGGAGACTTCTCAGGCAGGGTCTTAACCAGAAACCACAGCTGGACCACAAAGTATCTCTTCAGATTGAGTCAGCAGAGAATTTGCTGAATTCCTAGAGTGTGTGGCTGAGTTCCCTGGCAGCAGTTATCAAAATTACCTTTTTAGAGAGAATCGACCTGCAGCTGAGTTTGTGAGAATTGTGTGTGTGTGTTTGTATATAGGAGAGAGGGTGCATGTATATGGGAGAGAGAAATGACACTGAGAAATGACAGGTTGAGAAATGATAGAAGTGGGGAGATGTGCTTTAACTTATTTGCCTTCATATTTCTAGTGCCTGCCATAGTGTCTGGACCATAAATATTTGTTAAGGAATGGGAAGATGCACAGAAGAGAGCCTAAGGAGAAGGACCTAGAAAGAATACTAAAGACGAGAGAAAATAGTTGGCCAACATATCCAGTTTATGATATTTTATGATTTTGTTAGTAACAATGTATTACGATGTTGCATTTTTACAACATTAGGCATAAGTGGCAACATTACTATTTGATATTTGACCCACGAACTAGGTAAGTCCAGGCTTACCCGGATTCAACTTTTAAGAAGGTAATTTCCCATTCCTGCTGCGTATATGCTAATTAGTTGAGAAAATGTTTCTACTTCAATGTGGATTAGTGGTCTGTGAAAAATTACATAAATTATCTGTCATTGGATTAAAAAAAGACAGTATTAAAAGACGGAAGGAAAAATTTTGTCTCAGGTGTGAAATACAGGCCCTACAAAGCTAGGATATAAGCCAGAAAAATACTAGTCTGTGTGTCAAAACAATAGTATTCTCTTGAAGGTTTAAAGACCACAAAATAGTGTTGTGATTGTTGACTGAAGCACAAATTTCAACAATGAGGGTTTGGAGAGAAGAGAATTTAAGCTAATAACTCAGCCTAGGCAATGATCTTAATCATATATGCCAGAAATAGAAAGAAAAATGTTATTACAGAATTTTTCTATCTGTGGAGACTAAAGAACCCTAAGGATTTTATGAGAAGTCTGAATTTTTTTTTTTTTTTTTTTTTGGTCTGAAGAGTTTGCAACTCCAACCCCTTGAGATTTGCTCATCAGTAGTTGTTAAGCCTTCAATATATTTTGACAATAGAACATAATAATAATTATTGTATTATATGTATTTGTAGCAGCCTCAACTCTGATATACAGACAATGGGGAAGAGAAGCAATCATTTTGTGCACTTTATTAACTCATTCATTATATGAGGTGACACTGGTTATATCAAGATTGTATAATAATAGTCTATTCTAAAGCATGGATTTTTTTTTCATAAAACAGCATGAGTGTATCATGCCAGAGTAATATGAATGTGAAAGAATATCCATCATAGAATAATAAAGGAAGGATGAAATCATTTTACAAAATGAGACACAGAATTCATTTGCTCAAGTAGCTGCCAGTTGGTTGTCTGATAAAAGAGCTAATGCATAAGAGTCAGGTTATAGACCTATGCATTAATAGTAAAGATGGCATTTCAGTCATTGTGGGTGGTATGCCACAGGCACTACACTGTGTGTGGAGGAGTGGACTGCTGAATATATTAGCTCTGCTTGCAGTACCGGATTCTAATTCCAGCAGCTTCGTTGTGTGATCTTGACTATTCCTAGCGTTTTACCTCTCTCAGCTATAATGAGCCATAGTTTCTTCATCTGTGAAATAAGGGGGCTGGACAGAATCTTCTCCCACTTTGAAAATACTATCCACCTATGATTTCAACTAAAGGAGAGACACAGTTAATAACCACAGCTCTAAGGATCGACTTGTCTGCTGATCAATTTCAGGAGCTCAATCTCTGCCTAACAAGAAATACTGTGGAAAATGCTTACAAATGATTGTGTAAAGGATGTCTGAGAAGGAAAAAAGAAACTCACAGTGTCTCTGACTGCTGGATATATGGAGATAATGGGGAGTATTTGAATCTATTGGTTAACCTTGGCAATGTTCTACTGTGTGGAGGTCACTTAGAAAGCTTTCCCTGGATTAAAGAAGCAGGCGGGAGAGGATCTTGTCGTAGAGAAAGCTGAGTGAGGGAATGAGAACCAGAGTGCAGAGTGTGTGTACATGTGTGTGTATGTGTGCATGCACACGCAGACAACTATCTTCCTGTGTACACATG
Organism: Herpailurus yagouaroundi; assembly: GCF_014898765.1. NCBI lineage: Eukaryota > Metazoa > Chordata > Mammalia > Carnivora > Felidae > Herpailurus > Herpailurus yagouaroundi. The sequence continues at coordinate 69,572,765 of NW_024412388.1, forward strand.
TGCATTTCCCGCTGAGGGAGAGAGAGAGATCTAGCTAATCTACAGTTCCTTCGCTTTCCCAGTATTGCTTGGCAGAAGTTTTACTTGAATATTCAAACCTGAAAAAAGTTCAGGATTTTTCTGGTGAAGCACAGATGCAGATAAAAGTTTCCTGTTGATTTCAGAGTACTGTTATAATTGCAGGATTTTAAAATCCTGGGTTTTAAGAATACAGTCTGAAATCTGTCGGTCTTTTAAAAAAAAATCATGTCTCTATGTCCTTTCTGCTACATTGGGCAGGTAAAGTATACAGTTAAAATGATAATACAGAAAGCATTTTTGAAGATAAATTATAGCCTGTAACAGTGGACGAAGTCAGATGGAAAATTTAACTCCTGAAAAATTAATTGGTCAGAGATACAGTGAGCTAAAGATTATGCATTTGAAGGAAGAGTTGTGGGTTTTGAGTTATTAACATAGAATTTGTGTCATTTAGATATAGTTTGAAATCTCTTCCTACCCCGTTACCAACTGTTTGACTTTAGGCTATTAATGTTTTTAAACCAAAGTTTTCCCATATGAGAAAAGAGGATTATATTTCCTATCTCATGTGTTGTGAAAAGTGAAAAGATTATGTATGGAATGCACTTAACACAGTGCCTGGCACATAGTAAGTGGCTGATAAATGTTGATTGCAATCTTTTTTTAACACTCATTGCCACACAACAGGTGCTCAAGAAGCATTTGTTTAATGAATATTCCTATAGTCCTGGATTCAGGAAACCAAAAATGTCATGCTTAATATTGGCATGGCTAATTGAAACTTCATAAAAATTTAGTCCCACACCAGTCCAACACAGCATACAGCATCATGCTTTCTTCTGTTTGGTCCTCTGGGGGTAAAGACAACTGTTATTCATGAAGTGCCTAAGAGTTATGGGAAGGAAAATTACAGGCATATCTCCAGAATATTGCAGGTTTAGTTCCAGACCACTGCAATAAAGCAAATATTGCAATAAAGTGAGTCAAATGAATTTTTTGGTTTCCCAGTGCATATAGAAATTATGTTTACAGTATATTATAGTCTATTAAATGTGCAATAGCATCATGCCTGAAAAAACAATGTTTATACCTTAACTAAAGAATACTTTATTACTAAAAAATACTAACCGTCATCAGAGGCTTGCTTCAGAGAACCATAATCTTTTTGGAGGGAAGGGTCTTGCCTCAGTGTTAATGGCTGCTGACTGATGAAGGCAGTGGTTGCTGAAGGTTGGGGTGGCTGTTACAATTTCTTAAAATAAGAGAATTATTAAGTTTGCTATATTAATTGACTCTTACTTTCAAAAATATTTTTTGTCTAGCATGTGAGGCTGTTTGATAGCATTTTACCCACAGTAGAACTTCTTTCCAAATTGGAGTCAGTCTTCTCAAACCCTACCACTGCTTTATCACCTACATGTATATAATATTCTGAATCGTCTGTTGTCATTTCAACAGTCTTCACAGCATCTTCAGCAGGAGTACATTCCATCTCAAGAAACCACTTTCTTTGTTCATCCATAAGAAGCAACTTCTTATCCACGTAAGTTTGATCATGAGATTGCAGCCATCCAGTCACATGTTCAGGCTCCACTTCTAGTTCTAGTTCTCTTGCTGTTTCCACCACATCTACACTTACTGTCTCTGCTGAAGTCTTGAACCCCCTCAAAGTCACCCAGGAGGGCTGGAATCAACTTCTTCCCAACTACTGTTAATGTTGATATTTTGACCTCTTTCCATGAATCGCAGATGTTCTTAATGGCATCTATAATGGTGAATCCTTTCCAGACGGGTTGACTTTGCCAAGATCCATCGGAAGAATCACTATCTATGGCAGCTATAGACTTAAGAAATGTATTTCTTGGGTCTCCTGGGTGGCTCAGTCGGTAAGCGTCCGACTTCAGCTCAGGTCATGATCTCACAGTCTGTGAGTTCGAGCCTCTCATCGGGCTGTGTGCTGACAGCTCAGAGCCTGGAGCCTGTGTCAGATTCTGTGTCTCCCTCTCTCTCTACTCCTCCCCCACTCACACTCTGTCTCTCTCTCAAAAATAAACATTAAAAAAAAAAAGAAATGTATTTCTTAAATAATAAGGCTTAAAAGTTGAAATGGATCCTTAATTCATGGGCTGCAGAATGGATGTTGTGTTAGCAGGCGTGGTGAAAACAACATTGATCTTGTGGTACATCTCCATCAGAGCTCTTGGATGACTAGGTTCATTGTCAATGAACAGTAATATTTTGAAAGGAATCTTTTCTTCTGAGCAGTAGTTCTCAACAGTGGGCTTAACATTTTCAGTAAAGCATGTTGTAAACAGATGTGCTGTCGTCCAGGCATTGTTGCTTCCTTTATAGAGAATAAGAAGAGTAGATTTAGGCATAGCTCTTAAGGATTCTAGGATTTTCAGAATGGTAAATGATCATTGGCTTCAATTTAAAGTCATCAGCTGCATTAGTCCTAACAAGAGAGTCAACCTGTCCTTATGAAGCTTTGAAGCCAGGCATTGACTTCTCCTCTCTGGGTATGAAAAGTCCTAGATGGCATCTTATTCCAGCATAAGGCTATTTTGTATACATTGAACATCTGTTGTTTAGTGTAGCCACCTTCATTAATTAGCTAGATCTTCTGGATAACTTACTGCAGCTTTGACATCAGCACTTGTTGCTTCTCTTTGCATTGCTTCACAGAGGAAGCTTCTTTCCTTAAACCTCATGACTCAGCCTCTGCTGGCTTCCAACATTTTTGCAGCTTCCTTACTCCTCTCAGCCTTCATGGAATCGAAGAGAGTTAGGCCCTTGCTCTGGATTAGGATTTGGCTTAAGGGAATGTTGTGGCTGGCTTCATCTATCTAGACCGCTGAAACTCTCTGCATATCAGCAGTAAGGCTGTTTTTCAATTCATGTGTTCGCTGGAGTAGCACTTTTGATTTCCTTCAAGAACTTCTCCTTAGCATGTATAACTTGACTGACTGGTGCAAGAGGCCGAGCTTTCAGCCTACCTTGGCTTTAGACATGCCTTCCTCACTAAGCTTACTCATATCCAGCTTTTGATTGAAAGTGAAAGGCATGCAACTCTTCCTCTCAGTTGAACACTTAGAGGCCATCGTAGAGGTATTAATTGGCTTAATTTCAGTATTACTGTGTCAAAAGGAATAGGAGGGCCTGAAGAGAGGGAGAGAGATAGGGCAACAGCCAGTTAGTAGAATAGTCAAAACATACACAGTATTTATCAGTCAAGTTTGCTGTCTTACATGGGATGGTTGTGGAGCCCGGAAGCAATTACAATAGTAACGTCAAAGATCACTGATCACAGATCAGCATAGCAAATATAATAATAATGAAAACATTAGATATATCGTGAGAATTACCAATCTGTGACATGAGACACAAAGTGAGCAAATCTGTTGGAAAAGTTGTTGCTAGTGGATTTGTTGGATGCATGGTTGCCACAGACCTTCAATTTGTAAAAAAAAACGTGGTGTCTGAAAAGCACAATACAGTGGGGTCTGCTCCTACAAGCAGAGGTCAGGGTATGGAGGCTTTGACAAAGAGCAGGCCTAGTGGGAGGTGGACGGTATGAGAGGGAGGCTTCAGAAGCAGTAGAGGCAGACATTGAGGAGAATGTAAAGATGACCAATCACAGAGCACCAGCTCAAGACCCATTCTTTCTCTTCTTTCTCTCCTTTCTCCTTCCTTGCCTTCCCCTTATCCTCCCTCCTTCCCTCCTTTCCTCCATAGCTTCCCTCCTTCCCTCTCCCCTCCATACCTTTTTTTCTCTCCCTTCCAGCTCCCTTTTCTTGGCCTTCCATTCTCCTTACTCCTGTTCTCAGCAGGTGATTGTACTTGGGATTTTACTTGGGAAATGTTGACAAACATTTTGACCATGTCTTCCAGTGGGCCAGGCATTTTTGAGATCTCGGTAACTTTCAAACTGCTTGCTGTGAAACCTGCATTTTCTACAAGATGCTTCTATTGAGTTTCACGTTTAATTCATCTAAAATTATACTTCATTATTTTAAAAGCTGTAGCCAAAACCACAGCCAAAACCCAAAACAAAAACAACAGACTCTACCACGTATTTGCCAATTTTTAGCACTTTAGAGACTATCAATTTTTAGCATTTTAGAGACTATCAAACCATGTACACAGGGTTTAACTGGTTTTCACGAAGATTTTGTGCTCTGGTTCCTTTTGTTTATTTACACATATATTGGACCTTCCTCCAAACATGTGATTTACCAGGAAGGCTGGAGCTTTTCTCTGGTCTTTCCTTGAATTCAAGCCTGTACATGCCTGCTCATGTAAAATGATACGAGTGAGTTCACTAGTTCAGCACATGTGTGCTGTGCTCCAGTAAATGCCAGGCAAAGCTCAGGCACATCTGCTCCCTCACGCTCTTATCGTGGCTTATTAGACAATTGTGCAGTAACAGGTGAACTCTACACACTGCATCATGACCATATTTTACTAACAAAGTGTCAGATGTTACCTGCCTAAATTAAATATACACACAATTGTTAAAATTGGGGTGGGATAATTGCTGTTCAAACAGACATCACTAATTAAAAACAGGAAGTTTCAAAAGAAAATAGAATTTCATGGTTAATTCCATGAAAATTATAAGGATCAGATGACACAAATCAAGTTATACCAGCCCCAAATCTAGTGCCCTCTATACAAAGTCCTCATTGTGTTTGTGAAATTAAATTTTGCAAAGTTCTTTATTCTGTGAATTCTGACATGTTCTGAAGTTCTGGAATAAAGGTTGACTATAAACGTAAGTCTTCCAACATCTTTTAGTACAATTTGAACCACCATTTAATGTTCTTGAAAAAGTATGCTTGAAAATGTAAATCGGTCAATAAAAAAGTACTTATAGCACCATTTGAAGTTATCACGTAAGTAAGAGGAAAGGCACAAGATATCAGGAAAACACTCATTCAAGCCTCTGCTATTGATTTTGCTACAGTCATGGTGAATGAGCAAGCAGTGAATATACACTTATTGCCATTCCTTTAAAATACTGTGTGAAAAAGATACTAAGAAGCTGCTCATGAAGAATTGTTTATTTCAAAAAATGAATTATGTGAAACCATTACAATTCAACTGTTTCAAGGTATGAACACTATGCATTATACCAATTTTTTTTTTTTTTGTCAGTAAGATAGGACCAAATGAGTAAACACAAATGGTGTATATTTACTGAGTAACATCCTTGAAGGACATACAACAGGGAAAAGTGTTTAAGTTTTATTTTAATTTAAAAAGGCTCTATCAAATCAGTTGTCAAGAATGGATCAGTGTTGCAATTAGCATTGAGAAAGTAAGGGTGGGAAAAACTATAGGATTTGCAGTATAGGAGCAGTTACCAAAATGAGTTCAAATAATTGTGGTGTATTGAGTAGACAGTCATTTGCTATTAAGCAGATTAATGAGCATCTTTTAAAACAGTCTTTCATTTTCTGATAGAAATTGCCAAATTTTAGAGGTGTACTCTCTGCAATGCAGAATTTTTGGTATTATGTGTGGATATGTGTATATATATATATATATATATATATCCACACATATATATATACATACATACATATACAAATATATACATATATTTTATATATATATATAAAATTGAAATTACTTGGTTCTGCCAAGGCCAAGTGCTGATACAAATCTTTCAAATGAGACAAGAAGTCTTTTTTTTTCCTCCCTGGTAATAGCACCATTAATAAAGCCTCTCTTAAAATATGGTTTTGGGGGCGCCTGGGTGGCGCAGTCGGTTAAGCGTCCGACTTCAGCCAGGTCACGATCTTGTGGTCCGTGAGTTCGAGCCCCGCGTCAGGCTCTGGGCTGATGGCTCGGAGCCTGGAGCCTGTTTCCGATTCTGTGTCTCCCTCTCTCTCTGCCCCTCGCCTGTTCATGCTCTGTCTCTCTCTGTCCCAAAAATAAATAAACGTTGAAAAAAAATTTTTAAAATAAAATATGGTTTTGCTTGCTGTGTCTCTTGTTGTCGATATTTTTAATAAGCTGAAGAAACCCAAAATGACAATGCTAGCCTGCTATGTTAATCTCATTTACAACTACCTATAAAATTTGCAATAAAATTGAAACTTAAAATTTGGATTCAACATAAAAAAGAGTAAATTTGCTTCTTATAAAACTCCGAGTGAATATGTGATAGAAATGGGCATTGAAATATATGAAATTAGTAACATTATTGAATGTCTCATATTTCAAGATATGTATATATGTATATATGCACATGTTTTCATATATGTCAATGAAATTTTAAACTTGTTGAGAAAACCATTCATCAAATGTTATTCTGAGATTTTACTAGTTATTCAAATTGCAAACACAAATTTCGTACTACTCTTTCACGATTCTGTATGTATTTAATTGAAGATTTCTGAGTTTACAAAGAGAGATGTTAAAATAATTCATTCGTCATCTGTGTAAATCAGGATTTTCTGTAGCCTGTGCAACCAAAACAAATGCAGAAATAAATTGGATACTCATGCTGAAATCAGATTACAACCATCAATTGTGGTGCCTGGTTTCAAAGGTTCATGTATAGTCCAGTAATCTTATTTTCTTATCGATTGGCTTCCTGAGTTAGTATTATGGATTCAAACTTATAAAATAAATTCATACTGGAACATCATTTGTATATTTTTTATGTTGGAGTGATTTGCCCAATATTTCATTTTGTTTCATCTCCCTTTTTTATTTCTTTTCACTTCCATGGCTATGCTGTCTTTCATTTATATTCATTGAACATCTATTCTATGCCAGACAGTGTTCTAGGTTCTGGAGATTTAAGGGTGAACAAACCAGAAAAGATCCCTCATTATGTGGAGACTACATTTCTTTAGGAAAATAATAAAACTGCTATTCAAATTTTGAAAACTAGGTCCGTAGAGTTTCATTTCTGCAGCAAGGAGGATCCAACCTGAATCTGCAAGTTCTTCTTTTCCTATACATGCTGTATGGAGCAGACTTCCTAGAGCAGTTTGGAACTAAGCAGTGAGCCGACTTTAGAACAAAGGCAGGAAGAGCCCTGGATACATTTGGTTCAGAGTAAGTTGCTCAGAACCTCAGCTTTAAAGTCTGAGGTCTTCTGTGTGGGGCCAGAAGGAAATAACAAAATAAAACTGTATTATTTGCAAGCTCTGTAAGTTCCCAAAGCACACACACAGGTGCTGCCATTTGTAGTCTGTAGTAGCTTAAGAGTTCTGAACATGACCTAGAAGAACCAATCAACAAGTATTTATTAACCACCAGCACATTCCTAGGTATTCAATGAGAAATAAATAAGAAATATTAGATATTTTCTCTATCCTTTAAGAAGTTTGACAACTAACACTAAAAGAAAACTAACCATTCATCATACCAGGCACAAATAGACAAAACTATCTGTGAAGCCACACTTAGAATGGAAAAATAAATCTGATGTTCCCTCTCCTAGGGCTGGATGTAGTCAAGATTACTGTAATACAACCTAGAATATTATACGGCCATAAAATAAAGACTTTCAATCAGTGTGCCATTGACTTTAAAGCCATCGGTATTTCAAAAACAGAAGAAAATGAGGTATAAAGTGTAAGAAAATTCAGGAGAGGTAGAAGGACACCATTTGAGTCAGTGGTATGCTAGAGCTGGCTCATGCAATCTCCCAAAGGTATTTTTTTTCCCAATTCTGCATTAAGGATTGACATGTTGATTGCTGAATACTGGTCATGATGGAAAATATTTATACTGTGGAAAATGGCAGATACTACAAATCATGTTTTTCTATTCTTTCTTGATGTGCGTGTTTGTGTGTATGTGTGTATGTTTCTTTTTTTTTTTAATTTTTTTTCAACGTTTTTATTTATTTTTGGGACAGAGAGAGACAGAGCATGAACGGGGGAGGGGCAGAGAGAGAGAGGGAGACACAGAATCGGAAACAGGCTCCAGGCTCCGAGCCATCAGCCCAGAGCCCGACGCGGGGCTCGAACTCACGGACCGCGGGATCGTGACCTAGCTGAAGTCGGACGCTTAACCGACTGCACCACCCAGGCGCCCCTGTGTATGTTTCTTTTAGTGGAGAGTTGCCTGATGAACATACCACTGGTCTGTTTGCTTGCATAGTAGAAGGATAGGTAGTGACTGAGGAGTGGAGTTCCATTTGCTGAATAGGATCATGGATCCGTGTTTGCCACTGTTGCCTAATAAGGTTAGCAAATATTTGTGCATGAAATGAATAACTTAGAAAAGTAATAGGAAAAGAAAGTCTTAAGGCCAGACCCACTCTGAGGAATTCGGTTTCTCATGGAGCTATGCCGTTGTGCTTTTGTGTCCGTATAGTGCCTAAGAATAATCAAGAGCCATCTGCTCCCAATCTATGCATCACTCAGAGGTGCCTTCCCTTCGCTCTCCCTCATCAGTTAACCCTTTCTGAGTCTCTTCCCCTAAAACATTTGTTTCATCACATCTTATCAACATGTCAATAGCTTGTAGGGGCTCAATGTGGAAAGCATTTCCTTGGATTATACTTTAGGATCCAATAGATTTGGGCTCAATCCTGGCTCTCCTTCTCATTTACTCTAGGACTATGGGCAACTCGATAAGGTGACTTGGCTTCAGTTTCCTCATTTGTTAAGTAGAGTTAATAATATCTTCTTCATAAGATAAAGAGATATAAATGAAATAATATATGGGTGTAGAGGACCTAATGGTATTCCTGGAGGAATGCAGGAACTCTCATTATTTTATTATATATAAGCATAAACATATAAACACATATTTCTACCTCTTCTGGCTCCCTAGCTTTTTTCTTTTTTAGAATTGAGATATTAACATATAAGATCAGTTTCAGGTGTAATGAATCAATATTTGTATATATTTTGAAATGATCACCACGTAAATCTAGTTAAGATTTATTACCACACATACAGTTTTTTTTCTTGTTCTGAGAACTTTTAAGATTTACCCTCTTAGCAGCTTTCAAATATATATAATGCAATATTATTAGCTATAGTCACTATGCTGAACATGACGTTCCCAGGACTTATTTATTTTATAACTGGAAGTTTGCACCTTTTGACCCCTTCACCCATTTTGCCCACTACCCAACCGTGCCTCAGGCAACTACCAATCTGCTCTCCATATCTGAGTTTGGTGGTTTTGTTTGCTTGCTTGTTTTAGAGTACACATATAAATGGAATCATGTAGTATTTGTCTTTCTCAGTGTGACATGTCATTGAGCCTAACAGCTTTAAGGTCTATCCATGTTGTTACAAATAGCAAGATTTCCTTCTTTTTTATGGCTAAACAATACATTGTTTTTCACAGTGGGTGCACCAAGTTACATTTCCACCAACAGTGCACAAGTGTTCCCTTTTCTCTGCATTCTTGCCAACACTTACTATCTCTTGTCTTTTTAAAAAACTATTGTTTTAGAGAGAGAGAGAGAGAGAGAGAGAGAGAGAGAGAGCACATGAGTGGGGGAGAGGGGCAGAGAGAGAGAGAGAGAGGGAGAGAGAGAGAGAGAGAATCTTAAGCAGGCTCCATGCCCAGCATGGAACTCTAAGCAGGGCTCAATCCCATGACCCTGGGATCATGATCTGAGCTGAAATCAAGAGTCAGATGCTCAACGGACTGAGATACCTAGGCACCCTTTTGTCTTTTTGATATTAGCAATTCTACAGGGGACAGGTGATATTTTATTGTGGTTTTGATTTGCAGTGCCCTGATGATTAGTGATACTGAGCATCTTTTCATGTACCCATTGGGCATCTGTATGTCTTCTTTAGAAAAATGTCTGTTTAGATTCTCTGCCCATTTTAAAATTGGGTTACCTTTTTTTTTTTGCTATTGTGTTGTATGAGTTCTTCATATATTTTGGGTATTAACCATATATATATCTATATCTATCTATCTATCTATCTATCTATCTAGATATATCTAGATATATAAGATATAGATATCTATATCTATATCTATATTTATATCTATATCTACATATATGTAGATACAGATATCTATATCTATATATATGTAGATATATATGTAGATATATATAGATATAGATATAGATATAGATATAGATATAGGTATAGATATATATAGTTTGCAAATATCTCCCACTTGGTAGGTTGGCTAGCTCCCCAACTCTTAAGGAAGTGTTTATGCAAGTTTGTTATCTGGCTAAAGATTTCTTCTGTGTTATAAATATGACACAATGCCCTGTTTACCTCCATAGACTTTTGGAACAGCAGGAACAGTCTCATTTTTATTGAGATATATGTAGAGGGGGAGGCTGGTTGACAAAACATTTGCTTGACCAAAAAAAAAAAGTAAAGTTTAAAGCATAGTTTTTGAAATAGTTTTTCCAAGTTTGTGAGATAATATCTAGATAATGCCAAAGTGAGATAATATCCAGAATGAATGTGGTACTGATGTAAGAGGGTGCTGTAGTTTCTATTTTTGTATACAGTCAGATTTATATAGATGCTTATACTTTAATGCTAGAGTTTAAGGGTGGTGCATGCACTGTAATCTGGCATCACTCAGAGCAGTAAAACATCATCATGCACGTTAATGTAACTGTGATAGTACTTTTGTGATATTAAACCAATGTATTTGTCAGCCTAAATCATGTTTCCTTTTAGCATTCTATTCCTAAGCCTTTAGGGAATGAGAGAGAATGGTTCATTCCTGGAACCCATAAGGTCATTGATGTGCTTTGAATCTCAAGGCTGGCTGTTTTGAGTACAAGGCAGTAATAGTGATATCCAGACAATCTCAAAAGAGAAAAGCATTTTCCAAACTCCTTTGGCCCTTTTATTTACAACATTCAGACATGGATTACTAGAGAGTAGAGGGTTTTTGTTTGTTTGTTTCTTTGTTTTGAATATGTCTGGAGTAGATAAAAGAACAGGATATAATAAAGAAATAGAAGATCTACCCCTTCCTTTGCTCATGAGTTATGAGAAAAGTAAGACCAAGGTAAAGCAAAGAATTATACTTTGTGTTTTCTTTTCCTTTTTTTGGAAAGGAAATTCAAAGGAGGAGTATCAAAGAAGGATCTACATGTTGTTAAGGAGTCCAGGAACATGGCTGTGAGTTTATGTTTGTGTGTAGTAGCATAACTTTCTTGGGCATACAACTAAAGATTACAAACATTTAGAACAGGGATTAGCAAACTTTTCTTGTTAAAACTCAGATAATAAATATATTAGGCTTTGTGGGCCATGTGGGTTTTGTTGCAACTACTCAACTCTGCTGTTGTAGTACAAAAGCTGCCATAGACAATACATAAATGGATGGGTGTGGCTGTGTTTCAGCAGAACTTTATTTATAAAATCAAGTAGTAGGCTGGATTTGGCTTTCAGACTATAGATCACCAATTTCCACTCCAGGAGACACTGCATATGTGGATATTTCCAACATGTCACAGGGTTTCTGTGAGGTTATGTAGGGGTGCTATGAGAACTGGTAGACCACCAGGGGACTGAAATCAAGACAGAGAGGCTACTGTTTTTGAGGGAATGATGACTGGAAATTAATGACTGGGACCGGCATGCAACCCTCCAAAATGCCAGAATATGTCTTAGTCATCAGTAGTCAAAAGACAAGCAAAAGGGTCCAGCGGACACCAGGGTATCTGAGGTCTCCTCCATCTACAGAACCTTGAGATCGTATAAACTTCATCACAGCCTTGGCCACCCAAAGTATTCAGACATCATCCTGGCAACAGGCAGGGGGAGAGGATGCATTTTGAAAAACTGAACTGTTACTGAACAGACTAAGTGGTCCAAATGGAATCAGACACAATTTACTGGGTTGCATTATATTTAGTTCTGTACCCTTTGCTACCCAGCAGAGAGAAAGTAATTATGAGAATTTGGTGATTTATGAAAAAGTTGATGTTAATAACAGAGAACTTAGGAGTCTATTCTCTTTGCATGTCTGAGTATAGTGCTAGTAAATTCTTGCCTTGCTTATGGTGTCTTGATGCTGAAAGAGGCCTGCTCCCCTTGATAGACATGGTCATCTTCTTCTTACCCTACTCCCATTCCCAAACCATACTTTAATACCCCCAGAGGAAGAGCATGGACAAGGAAGTACTAAAAATATCTTTCACTTATTCCCACCAATAATACTTTGATGAGGTTTACTTTTTATATTTAATATTGGAAATTTTTTTTTCATATTTCAAATATGAACACAGTTTTTTAAAACACACTTAGTTTTGATTCTGATACTCATCTGTAGGTGTGTCTTTCTTCCATGATATGTAGTCACTGCTTCCGACCACCTACTCTCCTCAGTGCTCAACTCATGGAGAATCACTGAGCTATCTGTATATTACTCAGTCAAGGGGAGGTGATGTTGCATAGTGGAAAAAGTAATTTTTCTGGGGAACATACTTCTGTATGAATAGATTCTTAGTGTTTTTCAAAATAGTGTAATCCCTGTTATGGGTTGAACGTGTTCCCCACAAAAGATGTTTAAGTCTTAACCCCTGGTATTTCTGAATATGACCTTATTTGGAAATAGGGTCTTTGCCGATGATCAAATTAAGATGAGATTATGAGGGTGGGTTCTAATCCAATCTGGTTGGTGTTCATATAAAGTGGGGAAGTTTTGACACAGGCAAATAGCTACAGAAGGAAGACTATGTTGATACAGGGAATGCATCCCCCATAAGCCAAGGAATATATAAGATCATCAAAAGCTAGCAGGGAGGCATGGAGTAGATTCTTCCTCACAGTGCAACTTGATTTTGGACTTCTAGACTCCACAACTGTGAGAGAATACATTTCTCTTCTTTAAGCCAACCCGATATGTGGTACTTTGTTAAGGCAGCCCCAGGAAACTAATATGGTCCCCTTCAATGTTTCCCTTGGGAGAATATTCAAAAGTTAAAGAGCCAATGCTTCCAAATGAGCACACATGGTTAAGATGTCACCCTAACTCACCCTGTAATTTCCAGTTAGTTCTTGCCAAGTATCTTATTGAACACACTGAACTAATTCTATAGATTTCCATCTACCTCTAGATAAAAATACCTTTTTTTAATCAGACTCTTATGCAAGTGTATACAAATCACGATAGAACAGCGTCATCAAATACCTTCTGGTGTTTTTCAAGCCAGGACCCCTGGTCCTCAATCTGGCCTGTTTTTTTTTTTGTTGTTGTTTGTTTGTTTGTTTTTTTTTTCTTTTCTGGCTAGATCTGGCTTTTTGATGCTGGCACCCAGGGTAATGCAGGAAGGTCCCAATCCTGATACTTTTTTTTCCCTCTATTCAGTTCTTAGAATTTTTTCCTGGAAGCCATAAAACAAAGACTTTTTGTCTTTAGAGTAAAAGAGAAATACAAAGTAGGTAATTATCCTGTTAATTTTAAGGGCATAATTTTAAACCCCAAGGTGAATACTTTTTATTGGAATTATCCACTTTGGCTGGGTGGAGAAAGCCAAAGAAAACAAGCATGACAGACTTTGGTTTCAAATCTGTGGCTTCTGCCCTCTCAGAGAATGATTTGAGTTTTGAGGCTGAATTTCTTGTGTTGCCAGGTATCCTGTTGGTGTACAGGATATTTTTGTGCTGTTCTTTAGCTTGTGTGCAATAGTATTATGTAAGCTGTACCAGAGGGAGAAAGACATGATTAAAAACATTTGTGGCTCATCGTTAAATATAGAAATCATTATAATTGGATTAATTTAGGAAATACACAATGATGCCTGAGTTTCCCCTTGAGAACAAAATATACATTGAGAGCTACATTTTCAAGAAAGCAATTGACTTTCTTGCATAAAAATTACAGATTCTTAACTCAGACTCCCTTAATCCCAGGCCTCACTTAAAGAAAATGTAACATCTGCATGCCATGTTAGGTGATATTTTTGCTTGAGTCAAATCCATTTCTTGAAATGGTGAATCTGGATTTTTGCAGGTGAATGTAGCACTGCTCCATGAAAATTTGGTCCTAGAGGTACAACCGGAATTTAGCAAATGCCACTGGAAGCAGTTACATCAATCCAAGTAGGAGAAAGGGTAGTAGCAGATGCAGAAAATGTAAGTGATGGAATAGTCGTATAACAAAATACTTCCAGCGTATCTTTTGTTATGTAATGTTACCCATGACATGCCTATCAGTAATATTGTCAGAGGCTGTAATTGAAGAGATATATTAATTATTATCAGTCACCTCCAGCACTCTTATGGCTGGTGGAGTGATGTCTTCATAAAATAATGACACTGATATTGTCTGGTGTGCGGGAGGCTGTGGAGAGATTTTTTTTTTTTTTTTTCCTCTGTAGCTAAAGGTGCCTTGGGCTGGATTTCCTTTTAGCACCATTCCTAAACTCCTGGAGAGAAAAACTACTGGAGATGCAATGTCCCATTTTCCTCTCTCTTCTCCCTCCTTTTGGTTCTGCTCTGGGAAGAGAAAAATTAAGAGCACAGCGTGGTTAACAAGCCTGGTGACATAGGCTGGAAGAACTAATGTAGGTTCCAGCTCTTGAGCTGGGACCCCCTTCGGTTTGTTTGAGGGGTTTAGCTGTCTGCTTGTCAGTCTTCTGCCGCTCTCCAGTTGTGTGTCAGTACAACACCTGGTTGTGAATCGTAAAGGCAGTTCGAAGCCCCTGTTGTTACCATGTTCCCACTGAGAACCTGCAAATCTGTAGACGAAGGTGGGGGTTGTTACCAGAAAGCAATAGATTTCTCACAAGTAGGAAAAGGCATATATGTTTATGTCTGTGTCTATGTTTATTAGTATATATGTTAGTCTGTTAGTATATACTACTATCATCAATATCATCTGTATAATGTTTTTTGTGTTTAAAAATTTTTTAAAAACATTTTTCAGTGTTTATTTATTTTTGAGAGAGGGAGAGAGAGAGAGAGAGAGAGAGCATGAGGGGGGAGGGGCAGAGAGGGGGAGACACAGAATCCGAAGCAGGCTCCAGGTTCTGAGCTGTGGGCACAGAGCCCGACATGGGGCTCGAACTCGCGAACTGAGAGAGAGATCATGACCTGAGCAGAAGCCAGACGCTCAACCAACTGAGCCACCCAGATGCCCCTATCTATATCTGTTTTTAATTGGAATTGGCAGAATATGTTCAGAATAAAACCTGATTATTTTCAACTTCATTTTTACCCCAACAATTTGAGAGAGTGCCTGGAGTTATAATAAACTCTCGCATCCCCTGTATGGGTCAGAGTCTATTTGGCCAAAGTGGGAGTCAAAACAATTCTTTCAAACCTGCAGCAACAGTGTGACATGAGCACTGCTAGAACCATTTCCCAAAATTATGTGAAATGATTCTAGCAGGGTGGGATGAAAAACAGAAAAGACCTGCTTCTAGAAGGAGCGATCCCTGGAGCAAGGAATGGGAGGGCAGGTTGATGGGAAAAATCTGTAAGTTTTCTTTAGCAGATCCTTTTTCTTTAAGTAGAAGTGGATTTTTCTGGAACCACATTTATGTCATTTTCTTGGGGTTGCTCCTGAGAATTTTCAGTTATTGAAAAATCAGATAAATAAAATAAATAGATTGGAAGGTAAGTATTCTCTTTTATCATATGAAAGGAGACTGGAGCCCCCTCCCCCTGCCTTCCCCAAAAATCAACTAACAGTTAGCTCATGACTAGTTCTTGATAACAACTTTGTCCTGGTTAGATCTTATCTGATTTCCCACTAATGGTACTTTTATTTTATTTGGTTATCACAATTACTAGTCTAAGTTGTTAATCTAATTATAAGATTATTATATCATTAAAATTTGATCCTCAACATTTCAGGCTATTTTGAACTGTCTGTCAGAACTGTATTTCGAAAAACTCCAATTTCATTTATTTTTGAAGGAGTAATCTTTATACTGAATTTATGTGTAAATGTTGGAGATTCACAGATATCTTAGCAGTCATCTGTGTGTCCGCAGGTGATCTTTGCCTAGAAATGTCATTCCCCTCAGACAGCTTTCTTTTTCCTCTGTCTCTGCTATCTCCCCCACACTCGTATGCAAGAACATATTACCTACAAGGGATTGGCATGGTTTGCTAATTTTGGCCTATAAATTTGGCTTATAGTCTCCCTGGCTGTAAAATGTTTTCATGTTAAAGTTCATCATCAGAGAATGGAGAGTTTGAGCTTTTCCCAAGTATTTAGTATTGAGAAGTGTCTTTTGTACAGTCTTTTAATGTTCTAGTGAGATCTGTTCAGTATCATTAGAAATATTAATCCAGTACTATCTTTCATGTCTTCCAGAGGAATTTGAAAAGTACTTCTGGTCTTCAAAACTGCAGAACATTGCATGTTATAACTTTTATTTAAATCTTCACTGTAAAACTCAAGGAATTGAAAAATTAAGTTGCCTACGCTATTTTTTAAAACTTGTTTCCCCACATGAATGCCTCTTCTTTTCCACAGTACTCTTGCCTTTTATGGACTAATTCCTTCCAACACACAATTTGTCTTCACTTTATGTAACATGCCATTTGAAAAATTTCGAGCAATCAGAAATAGATGATTATAGGGATTCCTTCATTCTTCACTCTCAGCTCCCGGTTTCAGAATGTCACTGCCTTTCCACCTTCAAATTACATTATGACAATTCAGGAGGGCCAAGAGGGAGTATAGTGTAATGGTTAAGAAAATGGATTTTGAAGTTTTAAAGACCAATTTAGAAATGCTGCTCAGTTCATCTTGGCAAATTATTTAATGTCTCTCTTTTTTTGTCATCTGTAAAAATGAGGATTCTAATACCCATCTCGTTGCAATGAGGTTTAAGTGAAATATCATGAGTAAAGTGTATCACGCACCAGCTGCACTCACCAGTTGTAAAACATTAACAAGATAATGGTTTATCACTAAAAAGGTGCTAGAGATTCTGTCCAAAACTGGAGATTTCTTTGTTGGACACAGTATTTTACTTTCCTACTATAGTTTACCATTTTATAACTATCATTCTAAATTATTCCACAGTTAATCTTGATTCCTGATACGTAACGGTGTTTTCCAACTGTAATGGGGAAATTACAATGTGCCCAAAGGAAACTGAATTACAAGAGACATGAGAGATCTCTGAGGCAATATAAACATGTTTTGTGTGTGTGTGTGTGTGTGTGTACGTGTGTGTGTGTGTTTTAAGATTCTAACTTCAAATTCTGCAGTTAGCCTTTCATTCTTGAAGTGGGTGAGCAGAGACTTCTGAGACTGTTGGCACATGAGTCCGCACTAAGCCATCTTGCAGAAATGGGAGAGACCTCTGGAGCAGTGCAAGGCATACTGAGCTTAATTCAAATCCTAACCAGTCACTTACTCCATGTATGGGGACTTTGGGACAAGTTATTTGACCTCTCAGAGTTTCAGTTCCTAACTTTATAGATCAAGTAACAATATGTACCTCATGGTTCTTTTTAGAATTAAATTAAGTAATATGCAAAACTGGTCAGAACCATATTTGGCATCAACAAGAACTTAATTGATAAGAGTTAAAAAAAAAAAGAGTCTACTCCACAGGATCCATTGGTGAATTGCCTTATCTAAGATTTTACTAGTGAGAAGTGAAACCTGTAGCACTTTGTTGTGTGCAAACGCTTTGCAACTCATCTTTTTGGAACTCAGACTTGCCTTGTGTCATTCTGTGGGCACGGGCCTGCTTTGAATAAAGGGTATTCATATTTGGGTAGCTATTCAGAGAGTTCTTGTGTTAGGACTCTCTGCTGCTCACTCTGCCTTTGTCAGAGCCTGCAGATCTGTTTGGAAGATGTGGAGAAAGAATTTGACCCATGTGTGAATTGCTGTGCCAAGCTAAATTGATTAAAATTCATTTAATGGTTTAGTGGTGCCTGGGTGGTGCAGTCTGTTAAGCATCCAACTCTTTAAAAAAAAAAAATTTTATGGGGCGCCTGGGTGGCTCAGTCGGTTAAGCGTCTGACTTCAGCTCAGGTCACGATCTCACGGTCCGTGAGTTCGGGCCCCGCGTCGGGCTCTGGGCTGATGGCTCAGAGCCTGGAGCCTGCTTCCGATTCTGTGTCTCCCTCTCTCTCTGCCCCTCCCCTGTTCATGCTCTGTCTCTCTCTGTTTCAAAACTAAATGAACGTTAAAAAAAAAAATAAAAAAATAAAAAATTTTTTTTACATTTGTTTATTTTTGAGAGACAGAGAACAAGCTGGGTAGGGGCAGAGAGAGAGAGAGAGAGAGATGCGGAATCTGAAGCAGGCTTCAGGCTTTGAGCTGTCAGCACAGAGCCCGACATGGGGCTCAAACTCACAAACCCTGAGATCATGACCTGAGCTGAAGTCGGACACTTAACCTACTGAGCCACCCAGGCACCCCAAGTGTCTGACTCTTGATTTCAGCTCAGTTCATGATCTCACATTTATGGGATCCAGTCCTGCATCGGGCTCTGCACAGAGTGGAGCCTCCTTGGGATTGTCTCTCTCCTACTCTCTCTCTCTCTCCTTCTCTCTCCCTGCCTCTCCTCCACTCTTTCTAAAAAATAAATAAATAAACTTAAAAAAATTCATTTAATCATTTGGCACATTTTATCAAATCTAGGATGACTTTCATTTTATTTTATTTAATTTTTTTTTTAATTTTTTTTTCAACGTTTATTTACTTTTTTTTGGGGACAGAGAGAGACAGAGCATGAACGCGGGAGGGGCAGAGAGAGAGGGAGACACAGAATCGGAAACAGGCTCCATGCTCTGAGCCATCAGCCCAGAGCCCGACGCGGGGCTCGAACTCACTGATCGCGAGATCGTGACCTGGCTGAAGTCAGACGCTTAACCGACTGCGCCACCCAGGCGCCCCAAGATGACTTTCATTTTAAAAAGACACCCTGATTTCAGAGAATATATATTGTAGACTCCATGAAATATGGTCACTATCAATTTTCAAGGATTTATTCTCTCTGGGAACTGAATGTGCTTTGTAATTCAAGTTCTTCCTCTCTCCTCATCACCGGCCTAATGGGCTGATTGGCACTTGCAAGGATGGGAGAGCCTAGGAAACAAGCTTTGACAAATATTTGCTGATGCCTCTGTTGGCCGAGCCAAAAAAATTCGCATTATTTTCAAGGCAGCTATTTTAATACTACATTGAGATAATTTTACTTTTTATTTTTTTTTAATTTTTTTTTTCAACGTTTATTTATTTTTGGAACAGAGAGAGACAGAGCATGAACGGGGGAGGGGCAGAGAGAGAGGGAGACACAGAATCAGAAACAGGCTCCAGGCTCCGAGCCATCAGCCCAGAGCCCGACACGGGGCTCGAACTCACGGACTGCAAGATCGTGACCTGGCTGAAGTCGGACGCTTAACCGACTGCGCCACCCAGGCACCCCGATAATTTTACTTTTTAAAAAAGAACAGTATAGTAACCCCTTCTATTAAATGTAACTGGGTGTAGTAATTTTTTTGTGTGTTAGAGTGTAGAATGACTCAAAATAATTGATAATACACTTAATAAAAATATATTTGATAAAAATGGACACATTGTTTATATACAAAAATTGTTATGAATGTAATAAGCTATTTGTATTATCTTTGGAGTGCTTTATTGCTTTTTATATTACCATTAAAACCTATTATTTATTATAATTTTGATGAAACATATAATGAATTTAATATATAGCTAGCCTCATAAATGTATGAAAGTACATATATTTTTAACAGCTTAGTTTGATATGGATGAAAAATGCATAGCTTGTATGGAATCTGGGCCTTTGGTTTTCCCACTGCTTATTGGTTCCAGACCTGAAGCTCTTGTCATACAGAGTTCTTTCCAATTCGTGATAGAAATCTGAGCTGTGGATGCTTTGGCCCTCAAATTCTCTATTCAGCTTTCTCTGATCTGCTGCTACATTTATAAATGAATCTGACAAATTGGCTAAAATCTGAAAAACAAATGTATAATGCATAGGGAATTAAACTTTTTTTTGTAGAATTATAAGTTAATTTATTGAAAATTATCAAAAAGGATAATACTTGGCTATATATAACTACATATATAATTATATAACTATAATTATATATATATACATATATGTGTTTTCACACATAGCAAAAATATATTTAATATCATACATCAAATATATAACTATTTTCAGAAAAATAAAATATTAAAACAACCTTCATAGAGAGGAATCCTGTCAGATGGGTGTTAAGGCGTAGCATAGAGAACCTTGTGCAGGCTTTAAGTCAGAGAGACCTACTGAAGAATCCTACCTCTTGTTGAGAATTAGCTATGATCTTAGACAAGTCACTTGATCTTTCTGAATATCAGTTTTCTCACATGTAGAAAATTAGTAAATACCCTTCTTACAAATTTGTTAAGTTGATTGAGATGAAGCATGCGAAAACAATTAACAGCACATCTCAGACTACTCAAAACATTGCTTTTGCTTCCTTCCTTTCAGAATCACATTGATGATTGTGTAAAAACATCCACATACGTAAAAATGAAATGTACTTACTAGGATTCTCTCATCAAGAACATCAAACTGTAATTTTATGTACATAATGTGAGCCTTCTGTGCCCCTCCCATGTTTTATGTCTCCAACAACTGTAGTGAAGAGGGAACCACAGACCCCACCCATTCTCCAACTCTCGGTCACTCCAGTCTCACCACCATTACCTGCTCTGAGATCACAGATCAGATCAGGTTATACCTTTCATTTGTGTTAGGTTTGTCTCCATAAAAAGCCCCAGAATCCAAGGCTACCCTTCATCTCCTGTACTTTAACACCCTGTATTAATTAGTTCAGGAAATCCAGCCACAGGGTCCTGGGGAAATCATGGATAACCATCCACAGAATCCCCTGTACATTCAGCACCTTCTTGAATGATCACCTCACCTTCTTCCTCTCCCTGGACACCTGATTCTTGACAGGGCTGCTTCTACAACTCTAAGTGGATATTCATTTTTCTCCCACTCCACTTATATATCTGTATGGTAGGTATCCACCCTGTTCCTCAAGACTGTTTCCTTTTCTCCTTCCAGCTTTGAATCCCATGTTATCTGTCATTTACCACCTTTCCTTGTTGAAGTCACCTACCAATCTCGCATTCACTCTCCTTCATTACTTAACGACTTCTGCTTCTGGCTCATTACTTCTCAACCTAATGCCATCCTAAGTCTCAGTGACTTTAGTATTCTTATAGGTGGTCTTTCCCATAACATGGCCTCTCATTTTCTTAACCTCTTCCTTTACTGATTTTGTCTCCCACCTGACTGCAGCTATTCATTCACTCCCAGGGTCACATCCTAAACCTTCCTGTTAGCAAAAGCCTTTCCATAATCCCAACTTCATGTACCCCACACAGTAGGCATCACCTCCTATATTCTCAGCTCAGTTCTTCTAGTATCTTTACTCCAACAGTCTTTAAGTCCTGATAGAATTTACATCCACTGATTCTCCTGTCTTTACTGTCCATTACAAATCTCATGTTTTCACTTCCCTCCCTAGACAGCTTAAATTTCATGTTCAATTAATAAAATTATCTCCTTTCATTCACCCTCAGCCTTTTCACTTTATGAAAGATTGAAAAGACTGGTCTGGTAGGCTTGAAGAGATATGTTGCTCAGATCCTCCTTTGAGAAAGAAATTGTCAAAACAGTGGGGAATATGGTTGACTGATGGTCTCCAGCTTTTTACACTTTGGGGTCTTCTGTGAGTGAACTCCTTGGAGAGGTCCAGTGACTTCAGCCAGTGACTGAGTAAATGGTGCTCTCAAGGTCTAGCCATTTGCATTTAATGCAAGACTCCTCTAATGGGTTTCCTATCCCACTAGTGGAGTTTGTCAGTCTGTATCAGGGTCTGCCGGCTGCCTCTTTCCAATCTTGCTTCCTCCTCTTTAATTTCAGAGGCATTATTTCCCAATAAACCTTTGCACTCCAAATTCTGTCTCAACATATGGCACAGCTGGAAAAAGTATAGCCATAGTTAAGCAGGTTTCTCAGCTGATTATACACCTACACCTGGACTTTGCTCTCCGTCTCACATTCAGTTGATGATCAGGTAGATAAGTGAGTGCATTGTGTTGTTAGGCAGTTGTAGTAAATTTCCTTAGTCCATTTACTATTTAACTCTCTTACATCATTTCTTCATATTCTCTATTTTTCTCCCACTGTCTATATATTGACACCTCTCAAATTTGTATCTCTATCTCAATTCTCATTCCCAAATTCTGGACTCCTTTATCTAACAGTCCACCTACCATCTCTACTGGAACTTTTAACAAGCACCTCAGTAGACCCAAAGTAGAACTGATTGCTCTTACTGTCTGCTCCAAACCTGCTGCTCCTGTAGTATTTCCCAGCTCAGCTAATGGCAACTTGACTATTCCAGTTGATTTACCAAAAATGTTATACTCGTTCTCAGTGCTTCATTTTTTTCTTATAATTTACATTCAAGCTGTTACTAAATGCTATACGGTTTTAGCTTCAAATAAATCCTGAATCTGTCTACTTCCTACCGTATCTTCTGCTGCCACCCTAGCATAAACCACCGTACCTCTTTTCTGGATTATTGTTTCAATCCTTCTGCCTCTGCTGTGTACTTTTCGCACAGATGCCATAGTGATGCTCTAGAAGTGGGGGAAAGAATAGGTTAGATTATGACACTTCTCTGCTCAATTCCCTTCAGTGGCTCCCACTCAGAATAAAAGCTCATAAAACCAATGGTCTAGGTGTTTGGCCTGATAGGGGCACCCATTACCTATCTGACTACTTTCCCCTTGCTTTCTTGACTCTCACACTAGGTCTTTTTGCTGTTCTTTGGGCACCCCTCTAATCTTTCCACTTTACAGTTTTGGCTTCTGCCCAGAATTTTCTTCCCTCAAAAGTTTACAGTGCTCACTCTTGAACTTCCTTCAGATTGTTGTTAAAATGTGTAGCTTTGTTGTCCACCATATTTGAAATTAATTGTCCCAGTCTGGCATTTCAAATTCCTCTTTTCTTTTTCACTTTACTTCATATGACTCATCACCGTCTAGCATTCTTTCTATTTTATTTATTTATCTTATTATATGTCTTCCCCCTAAACTATCAGCTCAAAAAGAAAAGGAATTTTTGCCTATATTCTTTACTACTCAATTTTCACTGTGCAGAACAGTGATGACATATAGCCGGTACTCAAAACATTTGATGACTATTAAAAAATAAGTGAATTATATATATATATATATGTGTGTGTGTGTGTGTATACACATATGTGTGTGTGTGTGTGTGTATATATATATATATATATATAATTCATTGCCCATTGTATGTCCATTAGAGGTTCCCATCATCCTATTCATAGTTCTAGGGTTTAAAAAAGAAATGCATATCTAGTTTATGCCTTTGATCTTTTTATTACCTAGCCAGACAATTTTATATTGCCTTTGCACATACAAGTGAATTCATATTTTATTATAGCCCCTATTAACATGGGTTTTGGAGGTCATGAGTATGTTAGACTTACAGGCATATTGTCCACTTTTTATACCACAAAGCAACACTTATTCTTTACTGTCATGACTATTAGAACTCAGTAATGTTTAATTCAGCCTTTCAATTTATGTTTTGTCATGATTATTTAATAGCTTCATGTGGGTAATTCTCAATTCCAAAACAATAGCATAATAGTCTAGTTGAAATCAAAACTGTGTGTCTTAATCTAGACCAAAGGATATTGCAGTTATCCAGATTCTTGAGTATTTGAGTTAATTAAAATGATTTTCTGTAGTAGCAACTCTGATTAAAGCAGAAGGTCTAAATAATTAGCTTTCAGCATGGAAGTTTACACAGAAAACAATTCTCGAACTTCCTTATTGAGCTATTGCCATTCTTATGACTTTGTAACCTTTCCTTCTAGCCCAGATCCCTTCTAAATGCCTGACTCAGACTCATATACTCTTCTACCTACTATATATTTTCATCTGAATGTCCTTTAACATCTCAAACACGTAGTCTAGCTCCACATGCCTGTGGCTCCCTTTATTTTAGTTTCACTGAATAGCATCATCATCTACTCAGTAGCCCAAGACAGAAATTGGGTGTCTTCATAGAATCATCTCCATGCATATAGTACTATGCTAGGTGCTGACAGTGCAAAGTTGATTAAGATACAGATCCTGTCCTTGGGTAGGTTATATCTAGTAGGGGAAATTGACATAAAATTATAATTTCACTTTTATTGTGGTCAGTGCTAAGAATGATATAGAAAAAAATCTTTTTAAATTGGGTTAGAAATTTATTGAAAAATTCTTTTTGCTGAGTATTGAAGAATGGATCTGGAAGTTGAAAAGTAGGAAGAATATATCAAGCAGAGAGAGCAATCAAAGCAAAGACACAGATGAATTA
This sequence comes from Herpailurus yagouaroundi, assembly GCF_014898765.1. NCBI lineage: Eukaryota > Metazoa > Chordata > Mammalia > Carnivora > Felidae > Herpailurus > Herpailurus yagouaroundi. Next base: position 69,597,123 of record NW_024412388.1, read on the forward strand.
CAAAGCTTAAAGTTGAAGTGTGGTATAAGCTAATTGTATAATAAGATCGTGTCACACAACAAATACAATTTTTGTGGCAGTAAGGGTGGACTGCGAAGTTGTGTGGGTAGATATGGACATACCATGCCAAGAAGCCATGGACATGGGGAACCACTGAAAGAGTTCAAGTAGAGGAATAGATAGTCAGACTTGATTTTAGATCTATCACTTCATTGTTGTGGAGAGAATGCAGCACCAAGTAGGAAAAACCAGAGGGAGATGAATTAGAAGGCTGTTACTTTAGTCCAGGAAAACAGGAGGGACCGATCTAGATCAGTGAAAATAAAAATAGAAAGCAGGTAGTATATACAAGAAATAATGAGGAGAAAATTGTAAGTATTAGGTGATTAACCACATGGTGAGTGATGAAGAGAGAGGCAGGTTTCTGCTTTGGAGATTGAAGAAGATTTTATGTTAATATCTAAGAGGAGGTTGGAGACTTACTGGAGATTTTATATGTATTATATATATATGTATTATATATATGTATTATATATATGTATTATATATATTTATATATGTAAAGTTAATATGCAAATCTGAAACAGAGGTAAGGGGAAATAATTGTTGAGATGGAAACCTGAGGAAAAACCTGGATTTGAATAAAATAGAAGCCCATGAAGGATATAAGGAAAGAACAGTCGAACAGATACGGAGAACGAGGAAAGGAACTAGAATGTTTGATTACTCACTGAGAAACTAATAGAGCTAAATTCTAAGAATAGGTTCACTAAGATGTGGGCTAAAATATGTCCATTGAGTCTGGGGTTAGAGTTTGACTTGGCCAAGAGTAGTTTTAGTTGTGGGGGTAGAAATGAAACTAGATTTTTTCATACGATGGATTGATTATATGAAAGTATAGAAAAAAAATGAATGTAGACTATTCATTCAAGAGGCTTGGTTGACTAGAAATTATATGAAATTGAGTTTGGGTTAAGAGGGATTCCAATTCTATAGATGAAGAAACCGCTGCTTATTAAGGTCAAATAATTTGTCCAAGAATACCTGATTGTCTGTGTTACACCCAAAATCATAATTTGGATTCCAAAACCTGTTCTTGTTTTGAGCTGAATAGATGGAGCAGCAGCATAAATGACATAAATAACAAGGTGCTGAATACTGTCATCATCCTAGTATCCTCTCCTTTTCGACCATACCACGTTTTCTTGCAGCTGTATTTGAACCTCATTTTAGAACGATGATTATGGCAACAAAGGAGTGGATGGCTCGAAGAGGAGAAGTACTGCAGGCAGCAAAATGGAAGCTAGGGAGGAAGAGTTGTCAAAGATGACTTTGGGGTTGGCGTCTTGGTTGGCTGAATTAATAGTGCTACTGTTGAGAGCAAAAGGCAGACCCACCAAATGTTGGGAAAGGAAGGCAGAAGCAGGTGCAGCAGAGAAGTTGTGAGTTTGTACAGTTCCTTGGCACCTGCCAGTCTCGATGTGCTGAACAGTCACAACAGTGTATTTGAGAGCTCTGCAGCAATTGACCAATTTTTCATTAATGAAGTGGATTTCTATATTCAGTGTTGTATCAACTAAAATATGAACAAAAACATTAAGATTTACCAGGAGCTAACTAATTTGCGACTAATCAACTTAGCTGATTGTTGGTCTCACTTGTTAGCTAAAATTTTAAGCGGGAGGTGGTTCCGAAGAGAAAAAAAAAGTTAAATGAAGTGGTTTTTGTCTGCATTTATCTAAAGTGATATTTGTACAAAGTAACAAATGACTTGGTTGAAATCACTGGGGAAAATTGTATGTTGCCTAGTCATATGAAAACCCTGTTTTTCCCTCTAGAGAGAGAACCTTGATACTTTAATTGTCACGTTTATCAGAGTCCAACTATGACATGAAACTCCTTACCTGGAATTAGTCTAGGTGGTGGTAGGAAATTTGCAAAAAATAATTTAAAAAGAATGACAGAGAACTGAAACCAGGTAATTCGAATCCACTATTCCAGCAATACAATTGGAAGACAATTTTAGAGTTTATACCCATTTCTTTTGAATCTTGAACCTTGAAAAATAGTTATACATTCAAACGCTTTAAACTAAAAGGCTAAGGAGAGGAAGACAAAGAATATACACTGCCATTAAATTTAAAAATAATTTAAAACTTACCATCTCAGACTTCACGTCAACAACTCCGTTAATAAGTGCTTCAGAAATCACAAAGTAACAACCATCCAAAAAATACAACATTAAAATTAAGAATATTTGATGAGTGTACTTTTTGCATTGCTAACTTTAATCAAGGAAATGGCATTTGACTACCTAGTTCAAACATCTAATCAATGAGTTTGAATAAGTCTTGATGTTTCCCTTATGTTTGTAAAGTGTTTATATATCCTGATAGCAACATCTGTACTCATGACCTTTATTTCTACTGCCCTAAACGATCAAGGTCAGAACAGCGGCAGAAATCCTTTGTAAGACAAAAGCCTGAGTTTTTACAACTTTAAGTATGCATTTGTTCTTCTGATATTCTTTCCTAAAAATTGGTATGAGAGCAACCAGTAAAGGAAGGGTCAGTATTAATTACAGAAGGTTTAGCTTTCCTGCATATTGCATGAGACACGAGGATAATAATAGTCTCCTATCTTCGTACTTTTGCATTATGTTAATGATCATCAGGAAGGCAATGTGCCAGGAAGACTACCCAGCCTTCTACTTCTGCCCGAGGTATCTGCTTTTTAATCCAAAATATCTATGTTTAAATTCAAATCCCAGAAGAGACTCAAATGAGTCTACTCTGTCTTATGAAACACTTACTTGTGCCAGTGAGTGGATTTTCATGCTGTGGTGCAGTCAGACGTACTTCAGTTTTACAGCAAGTGTTTCTTAAAGAGATGCTTCTGCTCTTTGCTTCCTCACTGGATATAGCTTTGGCAGTGGTCCAGTGAGACTGAGAAAATACTCTCAAATTAGGCACGGACTGGTGATAATTGCTAATTATTGAATGTCAATGGGTGAGAAAAGAAAAATCCATGAAATGGCAGAGATGGCATGTAAAAGTGCCAAGCACACTGTCATAGTATTCAATCCATCAGTCTTTATTAAAAAAAAAGGGGGGGGGGTAAATTCAATTAGGCTAAATAGATGGTTATTTAACAACAGTCAATAAAATATTTCTTTACCGTATAGTAAATAGGCTTATATTTAACCACAGCTTAGTATATTCCAATGTTAATACCAGGGCAGTTTGTTTTCATAGCTTGATCTAAACAGCACTTTATGTTGACACTTCTATTGCGTATTTAATGAACTCATATCAAATATGCATGGCAAATAAATACTATGTTCCTGGTAAACCTTTATTCCTTCCCCACTCTCTTGATCTTTTCAAGTGAAGTAACGTGCTTTTCACAATATATTTCTTCTCTCATAAAAATGCGTATCACAACAGTGTAACTAAATCTTATTTCAATATTTTTGCAAGGCAGAAAAGAAAAATCTAGATCATTTTAAGTGCGGACTTGCTGCTGTTTTAAAATGCAGCTCAGAACTCTACCTCAGTTGGCCTGTGAGCAACCAGTCTGCTGAGAAGTACCCTTCTGAAAGAAAGGATTAAGGCTTCCTGAAAGTCCTTAATCGGCCGCCTCTATGAAAAAAAAAACACTGTAGCAATGTGTGTGATGCTGCTGCTCAGAATCAAGGCTGGCAGTGATGGCTGCCCTTAGCATTGTATGTGTGAGAGCATAGAGAAAATGGAGCTGCAGTGGGGCTCTGCATCGGGCATGGGAGCAAGGTATTGGTAATTTCCCCCAAGAACAAAGTCAGGAATGTTGGAAGCAAGAAATTAGGGTGGTTGGGGGTGTGTCTTCACTGTTATGAGATTGATACAAAATAGTATTGAAGTGACTGGGATTTCAAAGACTTGCAAGTGTCACATAACTGGCAGGTCCTAAGTCTCCTATTTAACCTATGCGTAAAACACAGATGAAGGCTGCATGCTGGAAAGAAATAGATGAATACATGCACAACCTTCTGCCTCCTGATTTCTGACCAAGTCATGTTTAGATTGTGATGCTGCCATGAGCATCCCTTTCACTGAGGGAAGAGAGGAGGGCAATTTGCTCCCCCGGTTTTTAGAGATGGCATGTGGTTCAGCTCAACAGAGAGCAAAATAGTGATTTCTTCCTTTTTCTGTAGACACATATGAAGATAGAAACTGCTTTGCAGTGTTTGTCTGGCCCAGAGTGTGCAATCTGTAAAGGGTTTCCTGGTAATTAAATTTTGAAAAGGATATGAATCCCTTTATTTATATTGGGTAACTTTGAGACCAGAAATAACAAATGTTTGATTCTTTAGCTCAATGGACTTTGAAATAAATGCTTATTTTTGTTCATCTCTAGCTTTGGGTAGTTTTTGAAATGCAGCTTTAAAGCTAGCCTTCCTTGTAATTCACTATGGGATGTCTTTATACACTGCTGACAGTAATACAACTCATTTTGGGTGATTAACTTAACCCCCAGTATTGCAAGTGTCGTGCTGCATTAGCATATCTTTCAAGGAATAGTTGCAGTGTGAGAAAATTGCCTGTAGGATTATTTGCAACTAGGAACCTGTGAAATGTAAAATAAAATTGAAGACTATAAAGTAAAACATCAAAGCTACCTAAAATATTAATAGCCAGCACTCTAAAAAGTAATTTAGAAGATTGCATGAGGTAGTGAAAATTACTAATTTAAAAACAGAGTTAAAAAAAAAAAACAGGCAGGAGTTTAGAACAAACAACAGACAATAGAAATTCATTTTGTTCACACGATAAAAGGAGTTCAAGAGATACTGAAACCTTATCAGTTGAGAGGGTCTAAAGTTCAATATTTGACCATCCTGAACTTAAAGAAATATGAAAGCAAGGCTGACATTTTCTCCACTTCAAGATTGAAGAGAAAATATACTGTACCCTTAGTAAAATATTGTAGTGTATCGAAAGAGCATTTTCAGTCCCTCTTGGAAATTTTGTTTCACTGAAGCATTTCTTTTTTTAACTTGTTCTGTGATATCTCCCTGTGGTTCAGAGGTCATTTGATTGGCTATTTCTTAGGCATTTTGCAGGTTCGAAGCCAATTCTTCAGTGCTCTGTCATTCACACTAGGTGTTTTGTTTTGAGAGGAAAAATGTCAAGTGACATGGTGAATGTACTTCCTTTTCTTAAAGGGTAGGATCGGGGTTAGGAGCAGAATGCATGGATTGTGGAGTCATATGTGTCTGGGTGCAACTGTGCCTGCCACCTTCCAGCTGTATGACCTTGGGGTAACTTAGTTAACATCTCCAAGTCTGTGCAAGTAGGTCATAATATCTATCTGAATGTGTTGTCAAAGATTCTATGAGACAACACTCATAAAACTTTTAGAATATTGCTTGGTGAGTAGCAAACATCCAATAAATGGTAGTTTACTTTTATGAGTCATTATTCAAGATGATAGTTTCAGAAGTGGCAGGTAAGGCCCTGTGAAAAGTGGCAAGAAGCTCCACATTACGGTTGTGACATGGCAGACCTGAGGTGCCTTTTTAAGGTACTTTTCTACACTGGGAACAATTTTCCCTGCTTAGTTCTGTGATGGAGCTACAGGGAGAAAGGGGAATGTGTAAGGGAAGGAGTGCATGGTGGAGGAGAAGAGGGTTGCATCTCCTGCATCTGGAGAATGGGCACTCAGTGCTCATGCTGGGTGCTTATACTTGTTGAGCATCTTTGAAGTAATACTTACCTAATACAGGTAAAAATGAATTAAAACTGGGCATTTAAGTAGAGCCCATCATGTTACCAAATATTTCAAGATGTCTGATGAAGTGAGGAATTGTACTCACAGTAGAAGAGTGAAGGTAACACAAGATTGGAGCAAGTGAGCATGGTAAAGAAAAAACAATAGGAATAATAGAAAAAGGGAAGAAAGGTAGAAAAAAAGGAAAGGAATCACACATGTGAAAGATGTTAAAATAACTGAAAGAAAGAACATGGAACAAAGATGAAGAGATACTCATAATGATGATAATAACATTTTATGAACATTGGCTATATGCCAGTCTGTGTACTAGCATTTTAGTTTCAGGGTTTTTTTTTTTTTTCTTTCTTCTTTTTCTTCTTCACTTCTTAATTCTTGAATTTTGAACAAAGATCTTATTATTTCCATGTATAGCTAGGGGAATGGGTTCAGGAAATTAATTTGCCTAAGATATACAATATTTAGAAAATCAGGAGTTCAGGAAATATGATGAAAATTATTTTTTAAACCGTAGGCATCAAATAAGATTGTGTCATACCTTGAAGATATTAGAATATCATCGTAGGAAAAGTCACTGTTGAAGTCATTGTGAAGTTGAAATTAAAACATGTAAAGTCCATTGAATTATGGAAAGAATACTGTTGTTATAAATTGTATATTTATCATTCTATATTATACATATGTCAAATGTATATGCTATTAGATTTTTTAAATTATTGTAGCACAAAGAAAGCACATTTTTAATTATTAAACAGATAGCCACTTTTTCTAAAATTACTAACTGAGCAATGATTAGAAGCACACCGCTTAAAAAATGCTGAGGAATTAATAAGATGGAGAACACATTACCTTCCTTTACACTTTGGCATCAACAACTATTCTTTGGCGGGTTATAGTCTGTGTATAGCACTGTACTAGGACTTTGTGTTCATGAAGAAAGACAATTTGTGATCCGTGTTGTCACTGAGCTCATAGGTTAGCCTGGGACCATGACAAACATGAAACACCATAATACAAAAATACTAAGAACGCAAATAAGAAATGAGGTGAGCCAATCATTGCTGGAAGAATTCAAAAACAATCCATCATGGCTGGAATAGTTGGGGAAAATTGTTAATAAATTGTAGAAACTAATAAAAGAAAACAGTAAGCATGTAAGAAAACAATAAAGAAAAAAAATAAAAGTACTAAAATAAGACATTGGGAAATCCTTCATAGGAATATGAAGTCTAACTATGATGGAAAATGTAGAAGTCAAAAAAGAAAAGGTTTCCTATATAAAAATGAAGATCATCTGCTATAAATAAATAAATAAATAAATAAATAAATAAATATCTTAACCCAAGGTAAAACTTAATGAGCAAGCAATTAGTCAATGCAACTAGTATATGAGACAAATGGGTTCATCTCTCAACTACAGAGAGTGCTTATAGAAAATGTTAAGAAGTTTGGACCCAGAATATGCACTGACAGTTAATTGAAAGGGAAATACAAATGGTTCTTAAGCAAATGAAGATTTACTTAACCTCATTTTTATAATACACACACACATAAATGTAAAAGACACTGAAATACTATTTTTCAATTATTGAATTATTGAAACTAGGAATGGAGTCCCAAATAAACCACATGGACTAGTCAGAAAGGCAGAATCTCCAAAGAAATTTTGATGTAATGTCATAGGAAAAAGGGAATGGATATTGAGTAGAAGGAAAAAAAAAAAAACAACCTCAGCCATCTAGTGTAAATGCTAAAACTACACCATATCACTATTTTACCAGGAGCACTTTATGCCATGGTTGTTTCTAATGAGGAAGTTCTGTATTCTGTAAGAGTTCAGCATATTTTGTGTATTAAAATATGTTTTAAGACTGTTGCTTTCAATCAAGATGGAGTAATAGGACATCAGATTTATCCTCTCCACTTGAAATAGCTGAAAAAGTAGACAAAATATAGAGTTTTCAAGAACTTGAACATTAGAGAATGAAGGGCAGTGATTCCTAAGAATCAGGTTGCATATGGGGTGAGTTTTATAATTATCCCAGCTTATTGGTACAAGAGGATTTCCAGGCTGCAGTGTCTGGGTGGGGACTCTAGGCAATGTATGGTAGACTTCTTGATTTGGGGGTAAAGGAGCTGTTTGGGAGTGTTGGGAGACTGAGGTGCACAAAAACTCACCAACCAACCAAATAAAAAAAACCCTGTAGGTATCTGTAGGGAGTCTTTCTTGAGTAATTAGGAAGGCACTGTTCAGCAAATATGTGTGAGGATACTACTGGAGGCCAAGCGAAGAACTAGCTGATAGCATTAAAAGCAACAGTAGTCAGAGCTCACACTAGGCCAAGAATATTGCTTATTTCCCAGCCAGACTGGAAAATCATGTAATTCAGAGAATTGGGTAAATACTCAGAAGAGTCTCGCCTCAGCAGAGGGGAAAAATGAGACATCGACTACTGTTTTTACTTCAGCCTAACAAATCTTAGGAGCAAGACCCAGAAGGATCAAACGGTGTCCAAGTTACTTAACTAGATCCCAGAAGAAAGCTCAAGAAGTTTAGAGGAAAATAAAAATATCCAGTGCTTAACAAAGTATGATTTACAATTTCTGGCATGTAATCAACAAATTACCAGTTATGAGAAGGATCAGGGAAATGAAATACATAATGAGGAGAAAAATTAATCAATGAAAAGCAGCCCAACTCTGAAACAGAGGTTAGAATTAGCAGACAAGGACATTAAAACAATTATTATAATCGTACTCCATATATTCAAAAAGCCAGAGGAAAATTGAAAATGTTATATAGAGACATGGAAGATGCAAAAAAGACCCAAATCAAACTTCTGGAGATGAAAACTCTAATGTCTGACATGAAACGATACACTGGATAGGATTAATGATAGATAAGACATTGCAGAAGAAATGATTAGTGAACTTTCAGATCTAGTAGCAGAAGCTATCCAAAACGAAAAACAGAAATGGAGAAGACTCAAAGAAAACAACAAAAAAATCAGATCGTTAGGAAACTGGGGACAGCTTCTCTGGCAACCTCACACATATGTAATTGGAATCCTGAAAGACAGGAGGACAGAAAATGTTTGAAGAAATAATGGCAAAACTTTCCAGAGCTGCTGAAAACTACAAACCCACAGATCCGAGATGCTCAATGAACTCCAAGTAGAAAACTGTACTAAGGAACAAAATAACCTGTTTACTCAAAATGAGTGATAAAATGAAAATCTTAAGGACAGCCAGATGGTTTCTGTGATCTACAGAGGAACAAAAAAATAAATATTGAGGCACATTTCTCTTTAGAAACAATGCAAGTGAGAAGATAGTGGGGTAACATTTTGAAAGAAAAATAACTGCCAAGGAAGAATTTTGTAACCAGGTCAGCTTCTATTTCAGCTTAGAGATGGAGAGACTTGGAAATAATAGGGACACGTAACATGCAACAGGAAAATACAAACTGCAAGTTAATGATGCTTCTTGAATTTGCCAGAGAACTGAAATGTGAATTATTGGGAGTAGTGAGGCAACTAGAGAGAGAAATAGGATCCAAGCATTTGTTTACCTGGGGCAGACACCACTGGCTGTTTAAAAGGTGGTAAGAGGATATAGCTAAAAATTGTTAACAAATTGCTAAAGATGGAATGAGGGCTGGAATAAGAGTGAAAAAGCTCCTGAGGACTTCAGATAACACAACATTCTCACACTCTTGGAAGAAAAGCCTTAACCCCACAAGGCACTAAGATGGATGATGGGAAGAGGCCTGAGATAGGTTTTCTCATGGTTCTCTTTGGGAGAAAGGAAAGACAGTCACTGCCATAACTCTACCCAGAACTATTTTTCCCATTTCCCTTTCTGATCAAAAGCCTTAATTAACCTTTGAGTGTGGGCGTTGGTGGTCAAGAACAACACAAATGTGTTGCTTTAGGGCACTGGTGGGAACCCACTGCAATTTGGAAAAGGGAGTTTTTTAAAAAACACCACTTGAGGAGGAAGAGAATAAGTTCCAGTTTCAACATTACAATAAGAAGAGAGGCAGTGTCCTTTCTTATGAAGGACACTAGCTGGGCTCATAGACACTGTCCACCCAGAATTAAGGCAAACAAGTGTTGAGTAAAAATAACAGTGGAATATAGCTGAGAGAGCTGCAAAGAATAGATTCTATCTGGGGAGAAGTGCAGTGAGGAAACACAGCACTAATACCAAGGGGAGAGCAAACACTTTAAAACCTTCCTTGGCAACCATCCCATCTCTAAACCCAAGGTATCACTCAGGGAATTTGAATCCTGTGGTGAACCGAGACCCATCATAGCAACAACAAATCTCAAACACAGTTCAGCTCCTGACTAGACCATCATAAACCCTTCACTAACTGGCAATAATAATAATAATAATAATAATAATAATAACAAACAAAAACTCTGCTTATTTCCAAGCTTAAAAATATTTATTTCAATATCTCCTGTCCTACACAAGATGTCTGGCTTTCAACAATAACAACAAAAAACTGTGAGGCATCCAAAAAGACATGGGAAAACATTCTGAAGAATCACTAGGACTAGACTCAGTTGTGACAGAGACGTTGAAACTCTTTGACAAGAATTTTTTTTTTTTTAATATTCAAGTTAGTTAACATACAGTGTAGTCTTGTCTTCAGGAGTAGAACCCAGTGATTCCTCTCTTACGTGTGATACTCAGTGCTCATCCCAAAAAGTGCCCTCCTTAATGCCCTCATTGACAAGAATTTTAAATATGATTAATATATTAAGAATTTTAATGGAAAAATTAGATTGCAGTGCAAGATCAGATGGGTAATTTCCACAAAGAAATAGGAAGTAGGAAAAATCAAATGGAAGCACAAGAAGTGAGAAACATGGCTAATAGAGATGAAGAATGTGTTTCATGGGCTCATCAGTAGACTTGATACAGCCAAGAAAAGAATTAGTGAACTTGAAGAGAAGGCAACAGATAACACACATTGAAACAGAAAGTACAAAGAGTTGGGGGATTAAAAAGTCAAACACCATAGAGTGTACAAGAGCTGTGGGACAATATCAAATGGTATAATAGAGGCATAGTTGGAATTCCAGAAGGAAAAGAGAGAGAATGGGGTAGTAGAAATATTTGAAGAAAGTTTTCTAATATTATTGACAGATATGCAAACCAGTCCAAGAAGATGAGAGAACATGAAGTAGAATAAATATCATAAGACCACACCCAGACATTTTATATTTAAGCCACTGTAAATGAAATACAAAAGATGATCTTGAAGGCAGCCAGCGGGAAAAAGATACATTACGTATGGTAGAATGAGATACTAAATACACCAGACTTCTCATCAGAAATCATGGAAGCAAGAAGACAAGTAATATCTTTAGAATGCTGACAGAAGAAAAACAAAAACCTGTTAAAATGAAGAAACAAACAAACAATAACTACAAAAAACTCTGTTAGCCCAGAATTCTATGCCCAGCAGAGGTATTTTCTATAAGTGGAGGAAAAATACTTTCTCAGACACACAAAAGTGGAGGGCATTCATTTCTAGTAGACCTACTCTACATAGTGTATCAAAGGAGGCAGGTTATTATGTTTTTTTTAGGAGGTTTTTCAGGCAGAAGTATTATGATATCAATCAGAAAAACTGAGGAATATTGAAAAATGAATAAATTAAGGTAAAATGAAATTTCTATTTTTCTTATAGCTTGATGTCTCTAAGAGATCCTTGTTGTTAAGTCAGAAAGAGTAACAATATAATGTGTGCTTAGTGTATATGTTTTAAAAATAACAGTGGTGGAAAAAATATCAGGGAGTAATTTGGGATGTATTTTTATAAATCATAACATTACAACTTAAGTGGTATATTATTTGAAAATAGATTCAGATAGTTTAAAAGTGCATATTGAAAAACCCTATAGCACCCACAAAAATGGTTCAAAGAGACACAAATAATAATTCAATAGAATAGATATAACAGAATCATAAAAACTGATCAACTAACCCAAAAGAAGGCAGAAAAAGTAGAAAGAAGAACCAGAGGACAATACGATCCAGGCATTCCAGCTTCAGGTATTTACTCAAGCAAAGTGAAAACATTTCCCCATAGGAATATTTGTGTACACATGTTCATAGCTGCTTTATTTGTAATAGCAAAAACCTGGAAAAAATCCAAATATCCACCAACGGGTAAATGGATAGGCAAATCGTGTGATGTACATACAGTGGAATATTCAACAATCAAAAGGAAAGAACCGTTGATATATACAACAATATGGATAAATCCCAAAAACAATTATGATAGATGAAAGAAGTCGGTCAAAAAAAGAGTTTGTTTTTATTTGTGTAAAATTCTGGAAAAGGCAAACTAATCTAAAGTGACAAAAATAGATTAGTGGTTGCCTAGAAATGGGGCATGGATGGATAGGGTATGGAAGATAGCAATGTAGCAAGAGAAAACTTTTGGGGGTGTAGGATATGTTTCTCTCGATGTGATGCTTTTGTGTGTGTGTGTGTGTGTGTGTGTGTGTGTGTGTGTGTGTGTGTGAAAACTTAAACTGTATCCATTAAACACATGAAGTGTGTTGTATGTCAATTATATCTCAATAAAGCTGTTAAGGAAGTGTGTTTTGTTTTGTTTTAAAGCTTATTTTTTTACTTATTTTGAGAGAGAGAGAGAACACGCACATGTGTGAGCAGGGGAGGGGCAGAGAGAGAGACTCTGTGCTGTCACTGTGGGGCCTGACGCGAGGCTTGATCCCAGGATCTCAATGCCTGAGATCATGATGTCAGTCAAAACCAAGAGTCAGATGCTTAACCGACTAAGCCACCCAGGTACCCTGATAAGGTATGTTTTAAGCAGATTTATGATAGCATTTTCCAGTTTGCAGCAACTATATTTTAATTTCCACCTAACTTCACTGTGCTTCCATAAATTTATTCTTATACTTTCCTGGTGCAGGATCAGAATATCATGCCTAACTAACTAATTTATGCAAACATTATGGCCCCAAACTATCAAAACATTATCCTATGTCACACACTACTACTAAGTGCTGCAAAGTCTAAAATTCTGCCTTTTGATTTCCACCCACTGTTCTTTCTATGAAGTCATTTTGTGGCTAGCTGCTCATCAAATCCTTTCCTTCATCTTCCTGGGCACACAGCTATATTACATTTTCTGTCCTTCTCTTGCAGTGAGATGTGGCCATGTAACCCAATTCTATCTAAGGGCAAGTAAGCAGCAGAAGTGATAGGCACAACTTTCAGACCTGATCCTTAAACTTCTCTTGTACATGATCTTTCTCGCCTTTCCCCATCATCTGGCTGCCTGAGGACCCTTCCAAGACCCTACAAGAAGGCACAGCTACAATATGAAATGCCTTTGTGTGTAAATGAAAATGTAGAAAGCTGCATGCTCACCAGGGACAGCGGAATTAGACTGTTATGTGAGTCATGAAATAAATTTTATTGGGTTAAGCCATGAAATTTGGCATTTGGTTTGCTACAGCATCCATATTATAATAACTAATATACATTGCTTATTTTTACCAGCATTAGTGGAGATAATAAAGGTGACCCTTAACATAGCTGTGTCTTTCCCTGCACAATTCTTTTTTTAAGGCTGTCTTTGTACGTTTACTCTGGTGCCAGATTCACAGTAGATATTTAATAAATGCTTTTTAACTTTCTTGGACTTATTTTTTCCATTGTCATTTTGAAATATAGAAACAACAAAAAAGAAAATACATTTATTTGTTTCAATTAGCATGTCTTTATGAAAAAAATTTTAAATGTAAGTTTTAGAAGTTTTGTCAAGACAGATATCTCACAACTGTACTGCCACACAGTAGCTTTCTCTATTATCTGTAAGAATATGAATCATAAAACATTGTGATTGAGAGAAATAATTACTGTTGAAATAGAGTGCACGTAAGGGTTTGTAGTTACTTGCAGAAAACTTATTCACACTTTTGATCAAAATTCCATTATACAACTCCAAATTATGTTTTCAAAAACAAGTTAGAAAGCAAAACACTTTTCTTTAGTACAAAATCATCTTGTAAAAGGATTGTGTTCATGAACAGTGATATTTCATTTCAGCTTGTGGGTGTTATTTCTAAAGAAACTAAGTGGCTCTATTTCTCTATAGGATTTACTAAAACAAACTTGACTACATGAGTAGGGAAGGAATATGGCCATTTGTCTCTACTGTTCAACTAACTGGTGATTGTTAAAAAGTGCTACCCACGTCATTCCTTTTCTGAGTAGATTCAGAGGATGTGATCCCACCTGCACAAGGCACTCACTCCACCTCGCTCGTGGCATAACCACTGACTCTGAAGTGCACATAGCCCAGAGGAGGGAAAAAGGGGGCTCTCTTCTCAAATTGCAAGAAATAACCTTTCTAGAGAAATTACTACAATCGTAGAAGAATTGCTGTTTCTTTGAGGAATAAGAAAAGAAATATGTGGGCAGTTGGGCGTCTGAGGGGTTCAGAGTGGGAGATGTGAAATGGCTACTCTACGATGTAGAAAAGCCCTTTCTTGCAGCACATTTTTGAACCAGGCTCTTACTTGACAAGTACAGATGGGCCAGGAAAAAAAATTTGAGCTCACTCGGTTCAGAGGGTAGTGTTACCTGGGGGCTATGTACTTTACACACTGAGATCACAGATGTTCAGTGAACATGGAGGTGTTCTTGATGAAGTTCTGTCCTTACTGCTTTATTTGCTTATTTATTAGAGATACCTGTTAATTAGTGAAGTAGGCACATGTTTAGTAATGGATAGACTTTATCCCATAAATACTGAAAATAAAATCTTCATCCAAAGAGTGGAGAGCTTAAGAAAGAGCTTGAAAAGGTTGGGAATACCCCAAAGAGAGGTTGAAGAGAGAGCCTTGAGGCAGTTCACGGGTCACAGACCTTCAGATGAGTGAGGAGTCACTCAAAACCCTCCTCTCTACCTTATTCAAAATATATCAATGGACTTAATGTGAATAAATCAACTCCATTTCTCTGCCCTGGAAGATCATAAATAGAAAATCAAAGAACTAAAATCAGAGGGCTAAGAAGGACTTAGAGAAGTCACAGAGTTCACCAGTTTGCCTCCCAGCATAGGATGGCATCTAAGTCTAACAAGGCAGGTGATGAATATTCTTAAAGGTGGCTGGTGGTTCACACTGTTCAAATTGATGTCCAACTACCATTTATTAAAGGAAAGAGCTTTTGTTCCCCCGCTGATATCAGTGGCAGAGCTGTTCTAACTAAAATATGTGTTAAATATCAGAAGCCATCAATGCACTTATAGAGGATTATATTTCTTGGACTTCAAAGTAATGTTAGGCAGTGTGATTTGAAATTGTAACTTTGAAATTAAAAAAAAATACAAGTTTTCACCACTGATAAAATTGTGATTTTATTTTATTTTATTTCATTTTATTTTATTTTATTTTATTTCATTTTATTTTATTTTATTTTACTTTATTTTACTTTTATTTTATTTTATTTTATTTTATTTTATTTTATTTTATTTTATTTATTAGCTGCTCAGTTTGAGTCTCCTTGGCTCATCTACACTCAGGCAGAGAGTGCACAGGGGGTGGGTCTGTTGCTCCCTCAGTCCTGCCTCCCTGCTCCCTTGGGTCCCTCCTTGGACCCCAGCACCTGTAGTAGCCTAAAATTGTGACTTCTTAATCATTGTTCTGTGCACTTATGGTACAAATTTTTTTGTTTAATGTTTTGCCTTTACTTTTCTCCCTGTCCTCAAGTAGTTGTAGCTGGATTGTTTCTAAAATTTTCCTATTTCCCTTACTTCTCCCTCTATCTTAACCCTAGGGTGTATGATTTGCATTTAGAAAAATCTGGCATAATGGAGAGAACCCTGGACTCCTGAGAGTTGTCTGAGTACAGGATGGGAGCGAAAGCAGTTTTAGGATAGTGTGGTAGAGGCTCTGGTGGAGTCATGGCAGCAAGCAAATCACCACTGGGCCAGTTAACTCTTAACTGGAGAGTCAGGGAAAGCATCTTGGAAGTGATTCGGCCGGGAGGAGGGATGGGGGGCGAAGGGGTGGTGGTGTTCCACCGAGGAAACAGCATATACAAAGTTGCAATGTTGCAAAGCTGTTAAGTAGCATAGTCCATTCACTCTGTTTGTAGTAATCAGTTACTCATTACTGAAGTCTAGAATGAATAGCATGGAGAATCACAAGATAGGCATAAATAGGCCAGGTCATAGAGAGGCTAACATCATTAGGGAGAAATTTCTGGATACTACCATTGACATGTTATTAGATTTTCATCTTTATGGATGTTCCTTCTTCCCATGAGAGTAATGAAGTAATTTACTAGCAGGAGGCCCACAATGGCTAAGAACGGCTACTATGGATATAGCTGGAACCAGAGTGGTAAGGCTACTGAGAAAGGAGCCTAAGAAATAAAGACTCTTTTATAACCCAGCCCAGCTGCTTTTTCTCACAGCGATGCATTCTGATGAACCATCCTGCTGCCCAGAACCACCATTATCTGTAAGGCTTAAATAGCTATGTTTATAATTTATATTTTGGTGGTAAGGCCTACTTTAATTCAACTCAAAGACTGACCTGAATTTAAGAGGAGGAAGCAAGGTTGTTAGGTAACCAGAAGACAAGCTGGCACAGTTCTGTTGTCATGCAAGGAAATGTCCATTGCTTTAGATCCTCAGCCATTCAAGAGACTGTGTTCTCCTTCTACTCCCTTCCAATCCAATGAGGCTTAGTTTTGCACCACTGCAACGTTGCTGACAACGGTCCCATAGCCCTGATGTATTGTCTGAACTGCGCTTTTTTAAAGCTGATCTGTGCTACACAGTAAGTTCCAACATTACTGGATCTCATCTCATGTTGCAAACCCAGTCTCCCTTTAATTATGGTGAATTTGGACAGCATTTATTCCATAGATAAGAATAAAGAAAGTTGAAAATGAGTTTCTGAGAGTTCACGTAGCAAAGAAGTGGAAACCCAGATGGATTCCTTCATTGTTATCACAGCAGCAAACATGCTGAAAGTACAGGTCACTCTGTGAGTTGGTTTCCACTTTGTATTCATTCATTCATTCCTTCATCTTGTATTCCAGGATGGTGTAAGATGGAGGGCTCTCTTTCAGGCTAAGCAAGAACCTTGAAGAGCAGTGCAATGTCAAGGCTCGTCTGAATCTTCCCAAGATTTGCATTTTTATAAAGGTGTGTCAGGTCAGTCTGGTTTTAAGCATAATAGTAAGAATAAGACTAACTCTTTGTCCTAAAATACAAATAAGTAAATACATAAATTTTAAAAAGAGGGAAAGAAATAAAGGGGGGAACCAGTCTCCATGCTGGATCCCAGCTTCTCAGAATTGTGCGAGCCCCAGTTTAGGCCTGAGTTTGTGCTTTACCACCCATCCCAAAGCTGCTGTTGTCAGTGCCATCTTCTGCTACATGTTGAGGGAGCACTTTTTCTTCATCTTGTACTGTCCATAAATGTCTAAATCATGACTGGACAGAAATGAACTTTCAGGCCAATGGAGTTGGTGTAGTGTAGCTGGTGTAATGAAATGTTTATTGCCGGGGCGCCTGGGTGGCGCAGTCGGTTAAGCGTCCGACTTCAGCCAGGTCACGATCTCGCGGTCCGGGAGTTCGAGCCCCGCGTCAGGCTCTGGGCTGATGGCTCAGAGCCTGGAGCCTGTTTCCGATTCTGTGTCTCCCTCTCTCTCTGCCCCTCCCCCGTTCATGCTCTGTCTCTCTCTGTCCCCAAAATAAATAAACGTTGAAAAAAAAAAATGTTTATTGCCAACTGACCTATTAACATTATTCTTGCTCAAGTAGTACACAACTATGGACTCTTTCTCCCTATATATAAAACCATTTCTGTGGATATCTTCCAAATACCTTTGAGTCTCTAGAAATAACGTGTGCAGCGGTGCATCTGAGAAAGGGAAAGGTCTGGTTTGCATGGGAAGGTGCTCTAGATTAAGAGCCAGGTCAAGAAGGCTCGGTTTTACTTTTGGCCATGTGAACACCAGGTCAATGAATTTTTTTTTTTTTGAAATAAAAATTTATGGTCTGAAATCTATTCCATACAAAATGATTCCATTTGAGATTCTATTTTAGAGTTCATATTATCAGCTTAAACTAATAATTTTCTTTAAACTTTAAACTTTTTTTAATGTTTATTTATCTTTCAGAGAGAGAGAGAGAGCTCACATGCAAGCAAGTAGGGGAGGGGCAGAGAGAGGGAGATAGGACCTGAGTAGGCTCTGCGCTGTCAGCACAGAGCCCGATATGGGGCTCAAACTTATGAATCATGAAATCATGACCTCAGCTGAAGTCGGATGTGTAACTGACCGAGTCACCCAGATGCCCCTTAAATTAATAATGTGGAGACGATTTTTTAGCACTGTAGTTTAAGAAACACATCCTCTTAGCTTTTAATGGGTATGTTGTCTTCTATGATATTTGATTTGTAAGAGGTAAGTTATTTCCCATATCATTGTAGTTTTCTTCTTCTGACATAGGATCAAAGTAAGATCCATTAATTTTTAAGATTGTGGTTGGTGCCATAAAGATTTATTCAGTTAGCTTTCAGGTTTTCATTTTTGTTAATATGAATTCTCACAGACTAAGTGGTATGAAAATAACTAATTATATACTGTGACAAAGTAGGTTCGTACATTTCTCACCAAAAGTATTGTGCTGAAAACACAATTTTCATTTTGTTTTTCATATGTAAAAATTAAAGGAAGATTTTAGGACAAAAAACTGCCTTGACTTCAGATAGCTTTCTTCTGTGTTTGGGACTCTCATTGCCTATGACAGATGAAGCGATTTCAGTGGGACGATTCTATTGTTTAATTTGATATCCTGACATTCTAATGGTTGCATCATGACATCTAGTTGTCCCAGATCTCTTTATGCTGTTTTGTGGGAGTGACAGTGTAAAAAAAAAAATACGCATCTTTAAGCTGCCATTCTGCTTAACTCCTCCTCTGCAATAACATTTGCATGCATAATACATCATAACAAATTAGATGTCGCAAAGACACACGACAGGAATTATGTGAATGTGCGGTAAGAGCTTGGCTGATGTAGCAGGAGAGGAGGAGACTGGAGGGTGAGGGAAAAGCGAAGAAGAAGAAAAAGACTCACGAATGAAAATGCCCATAGAAGATGGCAGCTGAAATTTATCTTCTCATCTTTTTAAGGCCAGTAATCAATTGCGGAAAAGTAAAGGAAAAGGGAAAATTCCAGACCAATCTGGTTACCACCAGTCTGATAGAAGATTGGAATTAAACAATGCTATTTTGTTCTAGAGGGGAACATATTCATTGGTTTGAAGGCAGTTAAAGTAACTATGACACCGAGGAAATCTCTTTATTTCACATGTTAACCTGGAAAAAAAAAAGGAAGATATTGAGGTTGTAATTCAAGCTTATTGGAAGTGTTTTCTAGTAGACTGGAAACAATCTTCTTGACTGAATGAGCCTAGGCTGGAATTACAGCTGTACCCATAAAGACCTCAGCCACTCTGCTTGGCTTCTACCTTATAATGACTGGATTAAAGTGTTTTTCTTATGTGATTGTATGTCTTCTGGCCTCCTGACACACAAAATTGGTCAATTTAGAAGCACTGCTACCTGATGGTCATTGAAAGGCCATTGTCCCCGATGTGCTATTAGTACATGTCATACCTTGGCCAATAAGTGGCACGAGGACTGGGTCCTTTTCTAAAAGGTTGGAATAGCAACTTTCAAAATGATGAGCATCAGTCAATATCTGCTGATGATTTTAAATGTTTCGTTTAGTCTGACAAAAGCACAGGAAAGAGGAATTGGACTCCTGGTTCCCTTTATTTTTGTCTCCCCCCCAACCCCGCCATCTCTTTCCATTTTTCTTACTCATTTTCTGTCTGTTTTCCACAAATACATAAGGGAAATAATAAATTTTCAGTATCATGGAAGTTGGATTAAATTCAGGAGAAGCCCCAGATATTAGTGTGGTTACGATACATGCTGTAAATCTTTGCTTTCTGTCCTGCTCACCTTGGCTTCTATTTCCTTAGTTTGCCCCCTCCCAGCCCTCTTCCTTCTCCTCTGATCTCAGGCCAGGCGTCCCACTCTGCAAGGAGGCACGTAACAGATTGCTTCAGTGAAGCATTTGCCATTCTCCAGGTTTTTTCTCATCATTCTCTTGCAGCCTTTTTCCGATGCTCCTGACAACGTGGAAGAGCTCCCCAGCCAATCATTTTCTGGCATTCCATTGGTTCCATGGCGAGATCCGAGGAAGCCCATCAGCCTCTGCTAGGCTGATAACCATCATTGCTTCTAATGTGTGCTTCGGCATTTCTCATCACAGCATGCATCTGTTGGGCAGATAAAAGGAGAGATTTACAAATATATAATCAGCAGATGTATGAAGGCTGTTGAAGCAAAGTAGACTAAGAAGGAAGCATATCCACATTTTCTTGGGGGCAAGAGTAGATAAATATGCTGGCTTTTGTATGATTAGGTCATTACTAACACCTGGAGGCTGTCTCGGTCCTTGGAGGGAAACCATGGAGAATATTTGGTAACGAACACATTTGGTTCACAGAGGGGGTTATTCTAAGCCAGATTGGAAAACATTTTAAAATGGAATATTGCCTGCATAAAAGAGGCAGATATTTCAGCTTTGCTTCATAACAGGAGTTCTCTAGTGGATCCTTCTGCATAATGGAGCCGTATGGTGGGTCTATGGAATATCACGCTCTGATATCAGAAAAGCACACATATCTTCAGCCAAATGTTTGCATGTGCGTTAGAGCACATATAGTATTATTTAATCACTTTCGCCCGGGCCCTTGTGTATTAGCTCCCCAGCACTGATTGTATAAGGAGCCTCACTTAAAACCAGTGGGGTTTTTGAATACCAGTGAAGAGATTTCAAAACTATAGTCCTTGAAATATTATTTCAAGTCTGTCTCTTATTGATCTTTAGTATTCTCTTCCCCTACCCCCTAAATTTCCTACATAAGAAACATGGAAAATATTGGAAACTTAGAATAAATATTAAGATAATTTCATATTTGAGGCTTTCCTTTCACCTTAACTAATATAAAGCTGATAGATACCATCGTCTCGCTTCATAACACACACTTTATTGATGGATTTCTCCAGCACATCTGTTAGAAGCCCTAATTTTTTAAAAAGAGAGAAAGGACACATCGTAAACTTGTGGGAAAGGAAATAAATACCAAGAAATTAATTACTTAGCCTTTGCTTGACAACAAGAAAACCTTGGTGTAGTGATTTCTCACCATGGACCCAGATTTCTAGAAAACTGTACATAACCAAGAGAAGCTCTGTGGGTCACACTAAGTCATCAGGATATTGGGAAGTTGCATTAGGATGACACTGTCCGACAGAGAGGAATTGCTTGCTCTGGTAAGAGATTAAAAATTTAATACTGTAGGATATTATATCATTCTAGGCCTCTCTATTCCTTCTCAGTTTCTTTCTCACACTGTCTAGTTTTTTTTCTCCTTTCTGCTCTATGTATAGTGAATACCTCATGCTTCAAAAAAAATTTTTAAGGGAATCTTTCAACTTTTTCCTCTGTAAACTTTAATTTGTGGGTTACATTTTCTTAAATATGAAGCTTTCCTTTTCTGTGCCAGAATTAGAGGAAAGAAGTAACACGGATGCTGTGTGCTGTGTCTTCAATAAAGATAAATGGTAGTGATTTTTGGATAGAATTAAATGAATAGTTAGAGACACTAAATTAAGAGAGGCACAGGGGTGCCTGGGTGGCTCAGTCGGTTGAGCGTCCAGATCTTGGTTTCGGCTCCGGTCATGATCTCATGGTTTGTGGGATCGAACCCTGCCTCGGCTGACAGTAGGGAGCCTGCTTGGGATTCTGTCTCTTCCTCTCTCTCTGCCCCTGACCTGCTTGCATGTGCATGCTCTCTCTCTCCCTCTCAAAATAAATAAATAAACATTAAAAAAAATGGTACAGAATGTCAATGCCAGCCTCACACATGCAGGCTTCCTTGGCTGAACACCACCTAAGCTATTTTAGAACACAGATACATGCCTTTAATGATTACATATCTTCTTCCATCTCCAAGTGAGATGAAAGAGAAATTGTATCTGTTTTTCTTCATTGTCTAAAAGGTATATACATAATCTGTATGATAAACATGTGGCAAGCAACTGGCGCATAAATAATTCAGTGATGTTGAACAGGGGATTTATTACAGAATGCCATTCCACATAACCCACCTCACCCTTCCCCCTTTCTGTGCTACTCAGTACCCGCATGACCTCCATTGAGTAGGTATGTTCCGTTAAATCTAGGAATTTCTCAATTTCTGTTATAACTCCAGAAACGAAACAAAATAGAAACAAAACTTGGTATTTTAAGGTACTGTATTCCTTTTTTAAGAGATAAGTTTACCCCCTCTCCTAGTGAAATGATTTTGAAATTCAGATAAAGCTGAAATTGGAGAGGATTTCTCTCCCCCCACTTACATCCTACTTCATAGAATTTCCATGAGTCATATTGTTTTAAGGGTTCATAAAAGAACGTACTTGGTATTGTACCAATTTAATGTTCCAAAGGAAACATTTGCCCTTGAGATTCTTCTAATATGCTGCATTTGGATTCAATGAAAGAGTTTATGTGCACAACTTTTGCTGTCTAATGGGAATTTTTTGTGTGGTCTGTCTGATGGCAATTTGGGGATGAGAGAGGAAATGAGAATCAATATTATATTATCAATTTCTGTTCATCACCGTCAGCTTTCTGTCCCTCCCCCTAACACATTCTCATCCACCTGCACAGTGTTCTCCTTTTATGGTATTAGTATACGATAAAACTTTATTTCGCAGCCTTAACATAATATTGTGGAAAAAAAGAAAAAAATGAAGCCATTTCAGAACAACTATTGGTTTTGTAGCCAAACTTTTCTTCAATTCTTGATGTAAAAATACAAATTGTAACAATTCTAGTTTTCCCATACAGTCAATAGCTAATCACATTACTATTTTATGTGATAGATATGCCTATTCTGTGTGATCAAATGACTTTTCAATTCTTAATTTGGACATATCTTTTGAACACTGAGAATAAAATATTAAAAATATTCAGAAGTTTATAGTATTGTAACATCTTCCATGCATGCAGCTTTCCCTCTGTGTTGGTATTGGTGAGCAGATACTAACAATAACACTTGGAGAACTTTATTATCCAATTTTGTGTGCATTCAATAGGATTATGAGTTTTTGATCATACAAATGCAAAAGAGATTTGGCAGTAGCAGGAAGCAACATAGTTCTAGAAGCAAATTTCCATTTTATTAATCTGAGATAGAACTACTTTTTCCAAATTGCTACACAGCTTGAATTATCCGTTCAGCTTTCTCTGTTTATTCTTTGCACCACTAACCTCAGAATGTTAGTGGTTTACATAAATTCACAATCCTATGAAATCTGGGGGACTAGAAATCTTTGGATGCTATCCACACGACTAAGATGCAGCCAATAAAATTTTTAGCTTTCTTTGTAGGTGGTCTTTGTTAGTCTTGGTTAGTGACCTGTGTAAGTTAGAAGCAATGAAGAAGGCTCTCGAGATTTATTTAAGGTAAATAATTTTAGCAGCTCACAAATTTACTAGAAATTTCTCTAATGTGCCTTTGAAATCTATGCTGAAATCCTCCTTCTATATGAGAAACTCTTAAAGTGTGGTGTCTCAGTTGCTTCAGAAACCCATCCAAAAATTTTTTAATTATTTTATTTTATTATTTTTTTAATATATGAAATTTATTGTCAAATTGGTTTCCATACAACACCCAGTGCTCATCCCAAAAGATGCCCTCTTCAATGCCCATCACCCACCCTCCCCTCCCACCCCCCATCAACCCTCAGTTTGTTCTCACTTTTTTAAATTATTTTTTTCAACATTTATTTATTTTTGGGACAGAGAGAGACAGAGCATGAACGGGGGAGGGGCAGAGAGAGAGAGGGAGACACAGAATCGGAAACAGGCTCCAGGCTCTGAGCCATCAGCCCAGAGACGACGCGGGGCTCGAACTCACGGACCGTGAGATCGTGACCTGGCTGAAGTCGGACGCTTTACCGACTGCGCCACCCAGGCGCCCCTGTTCTCACTTTTTAAGAGTCTCTTATGCTTTGGCTCTCTCCCACTCTAACCTCTTTTTTTTTTTTTTTTTCCCTTACCCTCCCCCATGGGTTTCTGTTAAGTTTCTCAGGATCCACATAAGAGTGAAAACATATGGTATCTGTCTTTCTCTGTATGGCTTATTTCACTTAGCATCACACTCTCCAGTTCCATCCACGTTGCTACAAAGGGCCATATTTCATTCTTTCTCATTGCCACGTAGTACTCCATTGTGTATATAAACCACAGTTTCTTTATCCATTCATCAGTTGCCCATCCAAATTTTAATCTTTTTACCCCACATTAGTTACGTGGCTGGCTAGGTTCCAGTAGTAGCCGTTACAAAAAGGTGAAGATCCAGAGTTCTTCCACCTTCTCCTGGCTTTCCCATCACCTCTTTCACACCAAGCCACCTTTCCACAAAATACACTAAGGCTCATGCTGACTGGATGAGACTCTGATTGTCATCTTCTGTGTTCCTGTTGCCACATCTTATTGAGGAAGGTGGCATCACCTCACAGTTCCTCTCTACACCCCCACCACCGATAACTTCAGCCTCCATGTGGATAGGTGTTGATAGGTGAAATTTGTTGCACCTGACAACTAATTTCAATATTTAAAAAAAACCAAACACTTTTTTTGCCTTTTAACAGTCCTCTCCCATGGCCACAACTGGTCTTTATCAGTACCCATGACTCTTCTACTTCATGAACCTACTCGTTGGCTACAACAGAACAACCTGTGAGCCTCCCCAGTTCCTTTGATCCCTAATCTCACTAAATTTTCTCTTCCATCTCATTAATGTCTGTAGTTTTTCAAGAGTCTGTCATTAGCTCTTTGGCTGCAACCTCATGGTGCAACAACATACAGGCCTGTTTTGCTAAACCCTCAAGTTTTGCTCATCTTGAGATTTTGCCAGATCCATTCTATACTTCTTCAACCTGAGGCAGGGGTTGTATCTGTTTGACAGCAACATTGCTGATTGTAGTGTGCTTGCTTAGTTACTCTTTTACTAAGATGAACTGGAATGAAGATACCAGCAGGAGATTTCAATGAATGAAGCTTAATCGTAGGCTTCAAGCCTTGATGACTGGGAAAGCTTCTGGTAAAAATAGAAACTTTGGGAGTGGGGTGGAAGGTTGTGGCGGAGTGGGGTGGAGAATTGTTAATTCAGTTATTAGAATTCAAGGTGAATGTGAAGGTTCTGTTTGAAATGTCCCTTGGAAATTAAGAAGACTGGGCATTGCTGGGCACTGAGGACTGTGGACAGTGATCTGAAGTTGTTTGAATAGTTGTCACTTCACAACAACAGCAATAAAGGAGATTGACTCCACAACTCCTATGGTTTATGTTTTGTCACCGATTCCTTTATAAACACGATCTCATTTCATCTTCATAGCAATTTATTGTCATTCCCATTTTATAGATTAGGAAGCCAAAGCTTAATCTATGGATGGAGCTACAAGATAACTCAATGGGAAGTAGAGAGGGAAGAGAGTCCAAGTGACACAGATAGTTTTAGGGTATTGCTCGACAGACGCTTGTTGTTTAAACTAACAGAGTTACAAATATATAGGGAAATGAGAATTTAAAGAAAAACAGGGTGGTCTTCGTTGCTGAATGCCAAATGTTCCGAGGAGATTAAAAGATGATGACTAAGAAGAAATTGTTAGTTTGATATTCCCAGACCACTTACTGGTCATCCTGAGGAAGCAGGCTCAGAAGAGTGATGAGGACTGAAGTCAGTCACTTGACACAGAATGACAACTTGGAGAGATATGGCAGTGAGTGGATGGAGAGCTTGAAGGGTCAGAAAAGGTTTAAGGGAAGTTTTGCCTTAAATTAGTTTTGTGGATTATTATTATTATTATTATCATTATTATTATTTTAACGTTTATTCACTTTTGAGAGACAGAGAGGGACAAAGCACGAGTGGGGAAGGGATAGAGAGAGGGAGACACAGGATCCAAAGCAGGCTCTAGGCTGCGAGCTGTCAGTACAGAGCCTGACGCAGGGCTCGAACCCACGAACTGCGAGATCATGACCTGAGTCGAATTCGGTCGCTCAACTGACTGAGCCACCCGGGAGCCCCAGGTGGATTATATTATATTGTGGATTATATTAGTTGGTGCAGAAAAGTAGACTTGGTGAAATCTTACTGGGTATCACAGAAAAATGACCCTTTCAAGAAGTCATTTCAGATGGTGACACCAGGCCAGGCTTCATCCTTGCAGCCTCTCAGCAGGCCAACCAGCTTCCTGGTTGCTCGGGAAGCAGAACAGAGATTGTGAGGAACTTGTATCTCATCATAAGTGCATCAGACCACAGTATGTCTTCAGCTCCCAGCCTCATGCCCTGAAGAGTCAGTGGCCCTAATGTACACTCAAGGGAGGCTGAAAAATATCGGGGAGCATGTGCTGTATTTGGTGAGCTTGCCTCTCTTTACCACTTGAGTGAAGGAGGCCATGTTGCCTATTGAGATATTAAAACAACAGCATGCAGGTTAGACTTTACAGCTAGACTGTTTTGTTAGAACCTGGTGATCCTGGTTCGCAAGTTCCATGTGTTAGTTTCTCCAAGTTAGCCATTCATACAACCTTCTCCCCATGCTTTCCTCCTTTAATAGGTTAAAACTAGGAATAGTAATTTTGAAAGAGTTTTCTCCACAAAATATATGGTAGCATTTAGCAGCTTTGTAGATGCATGATTTGGCATGGGATTTCCAGCTTGCTTACTGTGTAGGGAGAGGTTAAAAGGTTGCATTCCACCAGGAGCAAGAAAGGTAAGTAGAAAATAACAAATGGACAGCAACAGTGGCTCCCTCTGGAGATTCAGGGATAGAATCCTCTGGCAATGAAGGCTTTCCTTTACCCTACTTGATTACCTTGTACAGGTTTGCCGACCCTGTATCCATTTTGTATCAAGGTCAGCCTTCATTCAACTAAGCTAAGGGACAGAACATGAGGTCGGTGGGGGAGGGCAAAGGCCTGCCCTTCCCACTTCCGGTGAGCCAGTGGGCAGGCGCTCACACTGTTTTTTGTCTGAAGACGGAGCGCAGTATCCAGAGTTCTCTGGTGGGTACTGTGGTTGCTACTCCTCTCTCCTCAGATTTCAGAACACCATGAACCATCCTGAACAAAGCCCTGGAAGCTGCAATAAATAAAAAGGTTTTAAAACCTCAGAAAGGAGAGCCTGAGGAAGTACCACCACAGTCAAGGTAAATTAGTATCACCCAGTGGAAAAAGAAGACTCTCTCTCCTATAAAAAATGTTCTCATAGCCTGCCTCCTGAGGCATCAAAAATATCCCGAGGCCCTGTGGACTAGTGAGTTAGGCCCCATTTTAAAACAAATGATCTGATACCATATGATGGTCCGTGTACAAAAAGTCAGCGGAGAAAACAACGATAGGCTTTCAGAAAACAAAACACAAACTGCTGGCTGGGGGAGAAGAAAATGTGGATGAAGGCCGCATAAAATAACCTTACTGCTCATATAAGATGGTAAGTCTTTCTCTTTCTGTCCCCTTGCCTCCCTGCCTTTCTTGACTTTAGAACCCTTCCTACAATGATTATTGTGTAGAAGCCAATACTACACCAAGAGTGTGCCTGCTCTGGCTTAGTGGCAGGGTGGTTTGTGGGTGGAGCGATGTGATGCTCTTGGCAGGGACCCTCCTCCCAGCCTTCCTTCCTGTACCTAGCTCACCTCAGGTTCCTGCTCAAGCAGCTCTGGAGAAGTCTAGGCCTCCAGAGAGCATGGTGCAAACATCACTGATGCAGAGCAAAAGTCTAATATTAAATAACACATTTTTCATTTTGCTGCAGCGACACATTTTTAATTTTGTACTCAGATAACAAGAAATCATAAGTTTATGTTTACAATCTGGATTGCTTTCTGTCCATGTTAAAGGTTTGTCTCTCTATCCCAAATCCCCGATGTCTCAGTTCCTGTGTGATCGTACCTCTGCCTTCATTTTTAATGTTACTCAGCTCTTTTCTGCTCCTTATATTCTGTGTGTTAGTGTCTCATCTGCTCTGCTTTCTGACTGCAGTCCTATGTTTTGCATTTATCTGGATAACTCTTACTTGTCCTTGTCATCTCTTTAGAGAACTTCACCAAACCCCAAAATACAGTTTAGGCCTTGTTTTACACTCTCAAGAGGTACTCTTCTCTCGTAACACTTTATCATGACTTCAGTTATCTGATTATTCATGAGATTATCTGCTTAATATCCAGCCCCCCCACCCCGCCGCATTAGACTCCAAGCTCCATGTAGGAAAGTTTATATATGACTTGTTCATCACTTTGTAACTGGCAACTAACAAAATAATTGAGAAATGATTGAGTGGCCAGTAAAGATTTGTTGAATGAATAAATGTTACAGCCAGAAGAGGCTTCCTATTAACTTCTCTCTCTCTCTCTTCTTAATTTGAGAGAGAGAGAGAGAGAGAGAGAGAGAGCAAGTGGGGAAGAGGGACAGAGGGAGATAGAGAGAGAGAATCTCAAGCAGGCTCCATGCTCAGCATAGACCCCGACACGGGGCTTGATCCCATGACCCTGGGATCATGACCTGAGCCAAAATCAAGAATCGGACACTCAACCCACTGAGACACCCAGGTGCCCCATCTGTCTCTCTTTTTTTCATTGAGGTACAGTTGACACACCATGGTACATTAGTTTCAGGGGTACAACAAAGTGATTCTATAAGTTTATGTGTTATGCTATGCTTACCAAAAGTGTAGCTATCATTTGTCACCATACAGTGCCCACCAGCTTCTTGTTAAGGTCAAATACAAAGGCTGCATTTCAAACATGCTAGTATATGTTTCCAGTTCAAACCTCATGAACCCTGGGTTGATGGCCTAACAACCAGATTTTTTTTGGGGGGGGGCGGGGTCATATATAATGGTCCTAGGAACTTGGATGGTGCTTTTGTTAAAGTAACTTTCCTTTTATGGCAACATCTAATCCTTACACCAACCCTGTGAAGAACGTAAGAATGAATAATGGTATCATTAGTATCTTGCGCATGAGGAAACGAATAAATCGCTGAGAAGCTCTATCTTGCCTTGGCTTCTCAAGCTAACTCGTGACAGAACTAGAACAAGACCCACAATTTCTAGCCCAGTGGTAAGGTGTTTTTGGTTTTTTTGTGTGTTTTTTAAAAAATTACATACATTGGAGTAGCTCAACTGGGAACTTATTCTATGCACAGTTCCAAGAAACCAAATACATACAATACATTTAAATTCAAGTCTGCACCATTGATTCATATCTCCACTTTAGCTTCTGGCTTATCTGAGTGAACAAATGCCTAGTCTTCAGGAGGGTCTCTGGATATCCAGTGAAGCTGTCATTGTATAGACATCTTTACGTATATAGAAGTAGATTGTTATCTCTTCACAGATTTCACTGTGGCTATGCCAAACCGGCCTACGTGACAATAACAATTGAGAAATCTCATTAAACAGCTGCATTCCAGACTCTTGGACAGAAATAAGATTGAGGTACCTCCTGTAAAACTACTCTGTTAAATGGAATTTCAGTAACCAAAAGGGTTAAAAGGGAAAATTATTCAGAGGAAACCTCGTTAAAGGAATTAGTAATGGGATATGGGAGCATGTTATCTTTAATTTGCGGGCGTGAATCCAAACTCAGTTATTAGTAACCAAAAATCTATTTCATGTGGGAATTTTAGAAGCTCTGGTGGAATAATTTAGGATAGAATCCGTCTGTTTAATGGATCATTGTGCACTGACATTTTTATTTTAAAA
Organism: Herpailurus yagouaroundi; assembly: GCF_014898765.1. Taxonomy (NCBI): domain Eukaryota; kingdom Metazoa; phylum Chordata; class Mammalia; order Carnivora; family Felidae; genus Herpailurus; species Herpailurus yagouaroundi. The sequence continues at coordinate 69,626,830 of NW_024412388.1, forward strand.
ACAACATTTCCATGTGCATGTGTTTTTTTTACTCCTTTTGCTTATTGCTGAACAGGTGCTTCTCATGACTTACTCTTCTGACATTGTTTCATGCTAAAGATCATCTGTTCGCAGTACATTGAAACTCCACTTTAAGACTGTTTGCTTCTGAAAATACTTTCATAATTAAAGCAAATCCTTTTTGGATCCCACCCAAGAGAATTTAATTGCTAAGACAACAATTACTTATTATTTCACACAGTCTTATTTCAAGAAGATTCCAAAGTCTTGGGACTCCAAACAGAGTTTTGTAAGAAAGTGCCATCAAACTCTCATAATGTTCTGGAAAGGCTGTATCATGTCAAGATAGAGATGACTTTGAGCTCTCTTGTATCACTGGTCCATCCCACAAAACATTCACTGTGAGGTGGGAAAAGGGTGCATTCCGCCAAAGTGAAGGTCAGAAAGAGCCTGGAGAAAAATAAGGTAAGACCAAGAGAGTGCTGTTGGCATTGGCCTTGCCCTTGCCATCCTCAACAATCTCTGATTTAGTTGGAGGGCATTGAAGAATCCCTATACTGATGGCTCTGGGCCAAGTATAGAAGGAAATGAGTCAAAATTGTATGAGGTAATACATTAGAAAAATAATATGTTTATTTCCAGGCCTAGCTGATTCTGAAAAATTACCATTGTAATTGGTTGTTTTACGAGTAATGTCAAAGAATAGGCCAAGACAGGTTACAGGGGCTCAATGTTATTAATCCTTAAAAAAAATAGAGCATCTAGATTAAGCTGAAGGCATACTTGTGGAATTTGGAGCAGGTTGTAATGGCTTAAAAGCCACTCCCTCTGGTGCACCTGTTCACTGGTGAAATTGAGGACTTCACTTAGGAAAACAAGCACCTTCCACCAGCACTCAATATAGTTGGTTGAAAAAGTAATTGGAGAAAAACAAAGAGATTCTTGTTCAATCTGAAATTCAGAAGAAACTCTTGCCAGCTTTATGAATGATGGGAGTTCTACTCTCCATGTCAAAATCACTGGTCCTGTTGCTGATATCCATAAATTAAGCAGCTGGGTTTTTTTTTTTCCTCCTTTCCTTTTTGCAATTAAGCACACAGTGCTCACAATGCACAATAGATCCCTTAGAAGTGCGTCTAATCTGTCTACTCCTATTAAAAAAAAATACTGGATACAGGATCATAAACAAAGAGTCAGTTACAGTACATCTGTACAAAGCTGGAGAGTTGAGTTCCAAGAGGATTTACATTGGGAAAATCCCCAAAGCAATAAAAAGAGACAAGCAGAAACGTGTCCACACTCCAAATAGTGAGGTAAAGCCTGCTCCCAAGCCAACATGCTCATTCAAAGGATTGGAAAGCTTGTGTTTAATAAAACATAATTCAAATAGCCATGTTCACAATATCAAGGGTTGCTTATAACAACTATGCCAATGAGGAGGCGGGACTACTTAAAACTATTTTCTAAAGCAACTTGCTAATTTAAAATGTTCACCTTCTTGATCTACTGGCATCATGATCTGAAGACCATGTCAACCAGCTGAATGTTGATTTCCCCCACTCCGCGAAAGTCTCTGAACAGACCTTCAGCTAAAGCTGTGAGACTCTGGCTCCTTCGTGATAATGACAGGCCTTAATCACCAAATTATTCCTTTAAATTTTAGAGTAGCAGGCACCATTAATATCCTCCTGCAGGTCTAACCACTTATTTAGGAAAGAACTTTACAGCAGTTGGAGTCGTCCGGGCTGGGACTTGTGGCACACTCTGGTTCACCTTCACCTCCGCATGACAGAACAGGCAGCAACCTGGAGCATTCACTGGGGGATGAGGCTTGGCTGTGTTTATAAGTAACACCTGTGTTTATCTGCGCTTAGAGGTGCCAGATACCCCTTTGTCAAAAATAGCAAAGCTTCCACCAACATACTAGTCGTTTCTGAGGAGGGCTTATGGTATCATTTTATTTTCCAAAGAATCTTTCTTTCTCCAGCTTTCTACATTTAGTTGGATCTGAATAGAATTAGAAGTGTTTAGAAATCATTCAGACTAGGGCTGAGTTTCTAAACCTAAGTGATAGAAATAACAATTTAAGAATGATAATCCTCTTAATTTATTATGGAAAGCGATTCCTTTCTTCTTTATCCTCATTTTCTCTCTTTATTTTTCCCTGAGCAATCATGCACATATTTTTGGAGGGCATTACAGCTCTAACCCATCCAGAAGCAGACACATTGAAATGCTTCACCATTGTGATTGCAGTTCAGGGTTTACTTTGGACCTTGAGCTCATTAGGGAAATATTTGACATCTCAACTCCAATCATTTAGTAGTCACCAAGCTGCAAAGGCCACACATAACTGCCTGCAACTGGTTATAATTGGAGAGGATCAGAAGAATGATAGCATAGGACTGCATTTCTCTTAATCTCCAAAGACAACAATACCTCAGGTCATGGTTCCTTTCCAAAGTATACTGAAAGGCTGGAAAACAATAGAGGCCCTTTCAGATGAGAAGCAACCAAAATATTTCTTTCTGCATAATAGAAATATAGAATCCTCTCAGAAAAGTTGTATAGATCTACAGTTGTCTTTTTCTTCCTCCCTCCCTCCCTCTCTTTCCTTCCTTCCTTCCTTCCTTCCTTCCTTCCTTCCTTCCTTCCTTCCTTCCTTCCTCTTTCTTTCTTTCTTTCTTTCTTTCTTTCTTTCTTTCTTTCTTTCTTTCTTTCTTTCTTTCTTTCTTTCTTTCT
>NW_024412388.1:69629581-69686897 GCF_014898765.1 Herpailurus yagouaroundi
TCTTTCTTTCTTTCTTTCTTTCTTTCTTTCTTTCTTTCTTTCTTTCTCTTTGTGTAAAAAGCATTCTTATTATTTTTTTTTTTCTGAAACATTCGGTTATTGAATAGCTCTCTGGTTCTTCCTGTCCTTTGTTCTCCCCTGTCTCTTCCTTGTCCACGTTCCAGTCTTGATTCTGAGTCAGTCTGTCAAGGTGTTTCATTGTCAGTGGCAGATATCTGTTTCCCAAGGGTTTTGTTTGTGAAAAGAAACCATTTCTTCACTTATAATATTTCTCTAGAAAATTATTCTTTTCTTCTAGTGTCCTCAGTTGAACTATTATTATCAATATATCAGCCTTCTTTATCTTCCTGGAGGTTTTATTTGATCAATACCTGCTTTACTTTCATGGAGGATTCCTCATGGTTTCTAAATATTTATTTTTGAGAGTGACAGAGAGAGAGACTGGAAGAGGGGCAGAGAGAGAGGGAGACACAGAATGCAAAGCAGGATCCAGGCTCTGAGCTGTCAGCCCAGAGCCCGACATGGGCCTTGAACTCACGAACCTCAAGATTATGAACTGAGCTGAAATTGACCCTTAACGAACTGAGCCACCCAAGCACCCCCCTTCATGGTTTCTATAGGTCTTGTGCAAAGGGTAATATTTATGTACAAAGAAATAGTTTTTCGTTATAAATATAGACCCTAATGAAAAAAAATTGATGTTTATTATTGAAAGAGAGAGAGAGAGCGCGTGCAGGGGAGAGGCAGAGAGAGACAGAGACACAGAATCCAAGGCAGGCTCTAGGCCCTGAGCTGTCATACAGAGCCTGACGTGTGGCTCGAGCTCATGAGCCCTGAAATCATGACCTGAGCCAAAGTCAAACACTCAACTGACTGAGCTACCCAGGCGCCCCTAGATCTTAATTTTTTTAAAAAAGTATTCATTCTATATGGTTTCAACTATATGGTATTTTGGAAAAGGCAAAAGTATGGATACAATAAAAATATCATGGCTGCCAGAGGTCAGCGGGTTGAAAGATGAATATACAGACCACAGAGGATATTTAGGGCAGTGAAAATACTCCTCATGATATTGTAATGATGGATCTATGTCATTATACATTTGTCTAAACCCATTGAATATACAACACCAAGAGTGAACTCTTAGGTAAACTCTGGGCTTTGGGGGTGAGTATGATGTGTCAGTGTGGATTTGTCTTTGGTAAAAAAAAAAATACAATAGCGAATAGTGTTGATGATGAGGGAGACTGTACAAGTGTGGGGACAGGAGGTTACTGGAAAATCTCTGTACTTTTCTCATAATTTTATTGTAAACCTAAAACTGCTCTAAAAAATTAAGGCTTTAAGAAATTATTCACTACCAGTGTTTTGCTGTGTTTCTGTACTTTTTTCCTCCCAGCACAAAGATGTGTTTCCTTTCTTTTAAAACTGTAGTTTAAGAATTTCCCTAATTCTTTTTTTTAAATTTTTTAATGTTTATTTATGTTTAAGATAGGGCGAGAGACAGAGACAGAGACAGAGTGAGAGTGGGTGAGGGGCAGAGAGAGAGGGAAACACAGAATCCGAAGCAGGTTTCAGGCTCTGAGCTGTCAGCACAGAGCCTGACGTGGGGCTTGAACTCATGGAGCAGACCACAGGATCATGACCTGAGCCGAAGTCAGACACTTAACCAACTGAGCCACCCAGGTGCCCCTCCCTAATTCTTTTAAAAGAGAGTATATTGAACTCATATATATATCACTCTACTTCTACAGTTAACCCCATTTGGCCAATCTATTTTCATCTCCTCATTTTGAAACCTTATAATACAATGTAGTAGCTATAACGCCATTTATATACCTCTTCCCCTATTGTTGGATGTTAGGTTATTTCTGGTTTTCCAATATTAGGACAAATGCTGTGATAAACCAATTTTTAAACATGTTTTGCCTCTCACATTTAGGTGTATTTCCTTGAGTTCAAAGGCTACTTTCCCTAGCCTTGACACATATTACTAAATTACTTTTCAAAGCTCTGGGAAACTTATGCTGTCAACCATGGTTTCATTTTCCGTAATTGAAAGTGATTGGTTAAAGATAGTTTTGCTTTGGTTTACTTGATTTTTTTTTTATTATTATCAATGGAAATCCCAAACAGTTTTAAACAGCTTTGCTTTGTTTTCATTCTAGCTGCGCTTCCTCATTTCTGAGATGTTTTTACTGTCTGCTCATCTGTTTTTGGGGTTCTCAGTACTTCTCAGGTTTTTTCATATGAGATATTTAGAGGATGATAACTATTTGAGAGGAATGATTTTTTGAAGAACAAAACCACATTTTTTTGAAGTGAAACATTTTTAAACCTGTAGAAACTTGACCTGTCATGGTTTGAGCAGACGTGGGCGAACACAGTGGATGGTTTCATGGCCTCAGCAGTGTTCTTAGAGGGAATAATTCTTAGGACTGTTGATAAATCTCCTATTTCTTGACATTGGAATGCAGATATATGAGAATATGTGGACAAACTTAGAGAAAACTATATAAATTTAACCCTCCGTCTTGAAATTGTTATTAAAATGCATCTTAAAATAATGCATGTTCCAAATAACTATCCTCTATTTTTTTCATACTCTATTTAAATATAGGGTGGTTCAGAAGGAGGTTCCAGAGAAGAGTCTGTGATAGGTGGTTTGTGGTTGTAGGAGCTGTTTCAGGATGAGCTATGCTATTATGCTGGCATCAGTCCTAGACCTGCCTTTGATATTTAGGTGATTGTTTACCCACAGATATACAATTATTGTTTATAAATGAATGATGTACCTTTAGCTGCCATTTCTGCTTCATTTGCTCCCTGTTAGAAGAGTAATGGAGAATGGAACCTGAAGGAAGGAAGGGAGACGTGCTCTGTAAAATCACGTATGGTTGGCACCACAAGAAAGAGCCCCGTAGGACTGAAAAGTCTAGTGCCATTGTGAGAAGGCAGGGCTCTGCTGAGGACAAGCTGTTCCATACATTGCAAAAAGTGAAGATATCTTCTTGATTGCAGTGTTTGTGCATTAATGTGTTCAGTAGCCATTTCCACGAACTCTGAGAAGAACCTGGTAGAATAAATTCAAATGTGTGTTTTAGGAATACTAAACTTAATGAAAGCTCTTAACCTTTCCCTCCTCCATCTTCTAGGATCAAACTAACCTGTTCTTGTTCTGGGTGATCTAGTTCTTCAAGAACCTCTAGATGATTATAGTTAATTAGTTGAACAGGATTGTAGAATGGTATTAATGACTTATAATGACTGAATGTGATACACCCCCAGTTTCACCCAATAGCATAGTAGGTTTAACAAGAGTCTTTGATGCCTCAACTCAAGAATATGACTCATGGTGAAAATTTAAGGAACTGTGAAATATTGGTGATGGAGTATAGCGATGGTGGCGGTGTGGTCAGAATTTTGACAGAGGATTTATTCTAGTCTTTGAGAGTTTCTACAGAGGAAGTCACCCACTTATCTATTAAGCAATGATTTGCTTAATGTACACACATTTATATAGAGTTTCTCAGATCCCCTCCCCCTATATATATATATGCAAAAACTTACGTAGGCTAAAAATGCCTGTAAGAAAATTTAGTTTTAATTTTTTTATTCCAGTACATATAATTTTTAAAAAAGATTCTATTGTTAATTTACATTAAAATAGAACAATTCATTTATTCTCACTTCCATTCTAAGGCCAATTCTCCATCTCTATGGAAAAATAGATTTTTATTGAAGTGGGAAAAAATTGGTCATTCTGCCAATACCTAGCTGTATAATCTAGGCATGTCCTGTAATGTCTCAGCTTCAGTTGACCTATCTGCAAAAAAAGGATCAGTAGTACCTATCATAGAGGATTGTTTTGAGAATTATCAACATAGTAAATGTTATTACACTATCTACATTTTAATAGGCTGCTGATGACATAATTGATGGTAGAACTGGAATGTGAGAATTGCAATTTAAAACAGAATAATTTGGAAGTTCTCACACATTGAATTCTTTTTTATTATTTGCTAGAAATAGTTACATTGAAGGTGCTAAGAACCATGAGATTAGATTTGTTAAACATACTTAGTTGATGACCTCTAAAAGGCACATTTACTAAGTTTAAAGGATTGAAGGAATAGTTTTTGAGGGGATTTCATTTCTTGTATTGTGTTCACTGGAATATTATGAGTTTTTTTTCCTACTATCTCCCTGTTAAGAGAACTGACTTGTTAACAAATTTCAGGGGCAGCTGTGAAGACGAAAGCTGTCAGTAACTTCCCATTAAGTTCCAAGCTTCAGTCTAGCATGGAGAATGTGCTAGTCTCTGTGATGGATGATCCTTCCCAAATGCTGCATTTGAAATGGCTTTCTATTGTGAATGGTTAATCTTATTGAGTTTAAATTGAGACTTTCTCAGAATTCGCATATCATTTCAGTTTTGAAAGCTTATCCAACTATAGCTGAGATATTTAGGACTCAATTTTTAAAATCATACTTTTTACACTATTATGGGAAGAGGTGTTTGTATAAGGCAGTATTTTCTCATTTCTCATTTTGCAGAAAAATAAATTATTAATGGGATTTTAGATGAGGGCTCTCTACCAGATCAGTGAATCGACTTTGAGGACAGAATTATTTCATTGTAACCCTTGAAATAATGCCCCAAAATAAGTGGAAATTTAATATTCCACTTTAATTGATTATTGTAGGTGTGGGCCTCCTTAATTGTTTCGGTTAACCATTTGGCATTAAAAACAATCTCTGCAAAGAGCTGTTTTTTTTTCAGGGAATTGGTCCTCATTTGAAATTACATCAGTGGGATATTCCTGACATAAGATTGTGAAGTTTTTCTGTCATAGCTGTGGTTTAAAGAGTGAAACTTTTCATATACTGGATGGTTTGCTGTGGTCTGATTCTGTTCACCAGGTCCATGGAGTTACGGTCTTTTTATTTGAGTGCAACGAGCTCATCATTCGGGTCTTTTGGAACTTAACTGGTAGAAGAGGTGGGTACAGCTCTGGTAGTGAGTGCCCTTTATAGGCAAGTTCTTAATAACCACCTAGAGGTAGCTATTTCCCTATAGCATACGGTGGAACTCAAGGTTTTCTAGATAATATTTGCTTAAGTGGGTAGGTGAAATGATAGAACTTACTGGAGATGATCCCACAACTCTTGAGATTTAATACTGGGTAGAAATACATGATGGTTGAAGTGTGGGGCTTTGCACTCATCAGGCTTTGGTACAACCTTGCCTCCATCACTCAGTCACTGAATGTCTTTGGGCAAATGGCTTACCATTCTCCATCTTTGTTTTCATGTTTACAAAATAGAAACGATAATTCCTACCAATGAATATTTTAGAATTAAATAAATTCACATAAAGTGCCTAGTAGAATCCTAAACTATATTGGCATGCAATAAACTGAAGTTTCTTTTTGTATATATTTTCTTAGGTAAACTTTTTTCCTCGTTTAATAATTCTCTTCCTTTTCCCCACTATTACGGACTGCTAGAAAGAATGCTATTTGGGGTATAATAGAAAATCTTTCTCAGATTTTCCTCCCACAGAGAACAAAGAATATAGCAAAAGGACCTCTATTCTTGGGCCATCATTATCCTCAGTGCCTGACTGACGTGGAGCAAATGCATGGCCATATTTGAATGCCCCGCTATTTCCTACAGCAGCAGTCAAGGTCAGAATGATACTATTGGCCATCAAAAAGTATAATCTGTTGGATCTTGAAAGGCTTTAGCTAGAAATTCTTCCCCTTCTCATATGCACCATCCTAAAGGCCAGTCTCAAAGCTTTTTAGTTTCTCTTTAGACTTTTATTTTTGGTCCTGCATGCTGTAAGTGTGCCTTGCCTTGAACTATTTGAGTTTCATTGTTTACTTTCTTCTTCTTTGGAGTGTATTTCGAGCATGTTATTCTTAGTGGTCCTTTGTTAAAGCTCTCAGAGGCCTTCACACTCTAAGACAACAATGAATTAAAAGTTAATGTGTTATTATTTTTTGCTTGCTGTAATTCCATCTTAGTGTTTGAAATGGCTTCACCCAGGAGTGCAAGGCTTTCAAATACCTGACTCTAAACCTGCCATAACACTTCAAATGTCTCTCAAAATTTACAAAGATCCCTAAAGGAACCAGCAGAATGATTTCCCCAATGTTACAGAATTTGAACCCTAAAGCTTTTAACCCCTGAAAAGTTGTACAGGTAAAGGATAGACAGAATGGTAAATGTTGAACTTTCCTGGCACAATAATGTCATTTGACAAATGATGACTTCTCCTAGATGACTTACATCCCTCCTTCATTTTAGTTTTAGTAAACTTTAACTTCCTTATCCTTCTTTCTTAAGAAAAAATAAATATTCCTTCTTTAAAATTTATCTCCAGCTACATGTGACACTAAAGAATGACTAATTTTTAAAAACTTATAAAAAATAATGATTACCATTTTCCTTCTGGTCTGTATATAGCCAGTAGCCAAATGATTGGTGTTGAAGAGATATCTAAACTCAATGCGATACACTAGGTATAATCAGAGCTGAAACAATATAACTCAGTCTTTATTTATTTATATATTTTTTAATTTATAAGTTAAATTAATGCCCTTAATAATGCTACCTCTTGATTCAGTTTCTTGGATGATTTCTACTTATTACTGATCAGTTACATTGTCTACTCAATATTTAAAACCTGTGCTTGGGACACCTGGGTGGCTTACTGGGTTGAGTGTCTGACTTCGGCTCGGGTCCTGATCTTGTGTTTCGTGGGTTTGAGCCCTACCTCGGGTTCTCTGCTGTTGGCGTGGAGCCTGCTTCAGGTCCTCTGTTGCCCACTCTCTCTGTCCCTCCCCCACTCACATGTATGTGCTCTCTCTCTCTTAAAAAATTAAAACCCGTGCTCAAAATTCTGTTGATGGATTTATCCTGTGTTGTTATGGATTGACAGAAGGGATGATGAGACCCAGGGTATCCAGTTACCACAATGTTCTTGGCAAGGCAGGAACTGTATGCATGGCCATGCATGAGAGCATGCCTTTTGTGTACCAGTTTCACTGATGGATATTTCGATTTCATTCTCAGGTCTTTCATATTGAAATTTAGATCTTGAGTACCAGAAGGAGTTTCAAAGGTACATTTGTGAAATACTTAGGAATTTTTGGATTAAGTTAATTTCTGGATTCAATATTGTGCATTTTGCTAAAAGAATCTATATCCACAATGTTGACTACTTCACAACGAAGGGATTGTAAATTATGAATGAATCAATTTCATCTCATAGCATTTTACCTTACAGAAAACTATTCCAGGTTGGACTATTATAGCATGTTTACATTATAGGGCTTTCAATTCTAATGGAAGATGGTTCAGATATTGTGGATAATTAATTCTAGATACTACAAAGTTAGAGATTTTTTTTTTTTTGAGAGGGAGAGAGAGAGAGCGCGTGTGCAGAAGAGGGGCAGAGGGAGAGGGAGAGAGAGAATCTCAAGCAGGCTCCACACCCAGCAAAGAGCCCGAGGAGGGGCTTGATTTCATAAGCGTGAGATCATGACCTGAGCTGAAATCAAGAGTCAGTCTCTTAATAGACTCTTAACATCCAGTCACCCCAAGATTTTTTTCAATGTTAAAAAAAAAACTCAGAAAAGGGGAAGAAGAGAATTTGTTGTGACTGTGGAGGAGGGTGAAGAGTTGGATTAAATTGTAACTGGTTATAATTGTAACTAATTGTAACTGATCTATTTGTGGTCAGTGCAAGGCAACTGTGATTAATTCTTTGCTCTCTTCTATAATTGGGTGCCTTCCCCTCTCCACTTTATTTCCAGATCTAGACCAAAATGTTCTAATGAATCTTCTTTTTATATTATGGAACTATTAGCATACAACTTTCAATGGAGTTTTATAAAGGTCTATAAATTGCAACCATCGGTATTGGAATATTAATTATTCATTCACTTAAGTAGTTACCTTAAATGCATCCCCTCCTAGTTTTCTTTATTGAAGTGTTCAGGTCTGTCTTGGTATGGAAATTTAAGTGGTAATTTTGCTTAATTTTGTACAATAGAATATGGTGTAGGTAGAGTCAGTAGACCAGAGACCAAGAATCTTTGAACAAAGAAGTTTGCAAATCATGTTTCGTTTTGTTTAGGTTGTTTTAGAGAGCAAAGAAAGGGAATAGTGATACTTGAAAACATTACTAAATAATAGTTTTATGCAATCTTATAAAGAGTTGGGAAAACAGTTGTATACTCCAAAGGGTTGTTTACATCAGATTGTTAGTTGGTCTGGTTTTTTTTTTTTTCCTTCAGTGGTTATATATTGCACTACACTTTATAAATGAAACAAAACATTTAGAGACAGACATAAGGGAAAAAAAGCATTGCTCTCAGCTTTTACAGCACTTTCTCGTTTATTTGAGACTTTTTTCTCTACTCAGACATTGGTCATTTGAGATCTCTGCCAGGTAAGTAAATTAATTGACTGAGTATAAATGTATAAAGCTTTTCTATCACCTCTTGAAAATAATGAAACTCTAGAAGACAATAGAACTTGCAGCAGTAACAGCAAAATGGCTTACTAAAGTGAATTAGAAGGTTGCACCAGATTTCATCTAGCTCTTTAACATATGTTTATCTATCCAGCTATCTATTTATCTATCTAATGTGTGTGTTTACACACAATGCATAAATGTTATGCAAAATGTATATAGAAGCAGATGCCTTACGAAGATTAAATGTTATTTTTTATATGTCTCTAAAGTCTGTGTCTCATATTAATACAATGGATTGTCAGATTTTTCCATTGTTCCACTTCAAAGCATGCAATTATATTGCCTTAATTGGAAGCACTGATGTGTTTTCACCAAGGATGTTTATTTGTATTCTGACTACTGAGATATAAATATGGGACCATTTGCTATTTTTAGTTTTCCGCTAACATTTTTTTTAACTTTTTATCTTTATAAACAGACACGTTGAGTTTATTGTCAGTTCAAAACTCTGAATTTGTAGTGGATTCACATAAAGAAAATCTTACTGTTTGTCATACTGAAATGAATCTTTATTCAAGGGTCGTGATAATACATAGCAGAAAGTATAACAGACAAATCCAGGGACTTGCTGACTTATGTATTACCATAAATCCAACTGGCATGGATTTTATCCAAGAAGATTTGGTGTCCATTTGACCAGAATATCCTTAAATATGTTGCTATCTCTCATCAGTGTGGTCAGCATGGATTTAAAATACTTTTTGATGTCACATGTTGCTAGTGAAAATAGTTTCCTCCAGAACTTTTTGAGGATATAATCTCTGCAGGGATTTGAGTGGAACAAAATTTTCATTTTGTCAGGTAATATAAGTATTAAATTACACTAATTCTTACTAAATAGAAAGTACAGATTTTCTTTAACCTTGGGTGTGACAGCAGGGCTCTGTTGATCAATGCTGCATAGATTCTGCCTTTTCCCATATCTGTGGCCTTATTGAGCCTGAACTTATTAATTAGTTGGCCTGAAATTATCTTTGCTGTAGACTAAAGTATCAAGTCTGGAAATGCCATTTTTAGCGCTGTGTTCCAGATGCCATTTCAAGTACTTTGTCGGTATAAACCTATTTAATCTTCATAATTTACACAATGCACATTTGATTGGTTTCCTTATTTTACAGCCGAGGTAGCTGAGGCAAAGGGACTATGTGCTCTTACAGTATTGAGGCTACTGTTCTCTAATGAAAATATTACCACAAATTATTAATATATATTGACAACTCATTAAGAGACCATCCCAGTGTTAACATTTCATTTATTTTTTCACAATATTTTTTTCAAAGCTAAGAAAAGAATCAATGCCTATCAGTACATCATCTAAATGGGAGTGCAGCCAAAAGAGCTTCTTAAAAACATAGATAATAACGAAATGGTAATAATTTGTTCACATATTTGTTCATTCACTCAACAAGTATTCAACAAATATATTTTAAAAAACAAATATAAATTATTTATTTTGGGGGCGCCTGGGTGGCTCAGTAGGTTAAGCATCCGACTTTGGCTCAGGTCATGATCTCACAGTTTATGGGTTCGAGCCCCATGTCAGGCTCTGTGCTGACAGCTCAGAGCCTGGAACCTGCTTCAGATTCTGTGTCTCCCTCTCTCTCTCTGCCCCTCCCTGCTCACACTCTATCTCTCTCTCTATCTCTCTCTTAAATATAAATAAGCGTTAAAAATTCTTGAAAAAAAATATTTATTTTGTATCTACTGTGCACCAGCTACTTCTCTGGATGTACACAAAGGATACAAAGATCTTCAGGTAGACTATATTATAATACCAAATAAATAAGATCATTACATATTGTGGTGTGTGTTCAGAAAAAAAAAAACAACAACAGAGAGATGCTGGAATAAAAAATATCAAGGACTTCCTTCAGATAAGGATAGTCAGAAAAAGCTACTCTAAGGGGATAACATTTCAAATGAGACCTAAGGACAAGATAGTCATAAGAAGAGCCAAGAGAAACATATCAGCAAACATTTGGGGAAAGCAAGAACTCAGAATGTTCCACTTAGGGAAGGCCAATATGGCAGGAACACAGCCGTGAGCAAAGGTTCTACATCTACAAGGAAGCTCAGAGGGTGAAGCAGCTGTATCTTGCAACAGTAGCGGAGGCAGCTTGATTCAGTACTCGGTCAACTACGTGACTGGATCCATCAGCACAACAAAACCTCAATGGCATTGATTTTGTTCTTGGTTCTTGTCAGTGGCAGGAATGAAGACTTACCAGATACGTCTTCTGTGGTAGTCCCAGTTCTGGATATTTTACGTATTTTTTTTCCTCATTTGATTCTTACAATCCTGTAAATACAGTGCACCTAGTGGTGCCTGGATGATTAAGCGTCCAACTTCGGCTCAGGTCCTGATCTCACGGTTTGTGAGTTGGAGCCCCACATTAGGCTCTGTGCTGATAACTGAGAGCCTGGAACTTATTTGGAACCTATCTGTGTCTCCCTCTCTCTGCTCCTCCCCTGCTCATGCTCTCTCTCTCTCTCTCTCAAAGAATAAATAAAACATTGAAAAAAATCTTTAAAAATAAATAAAATGCACCTATAGTTACTTAGGTAAACTAACAAACAAAAACCATCCAGCATAGTTAAGTAACTTACCTAAGGTTACATGGCCATGAGAGAGTAATAGAGTCTAGACTGACTCAACCCCAAACTTGAAGTCCTTATACTATGCTGAGTTTCTTCCCTGTGATAGTGACAAGGCAGAATGGAGAGGATGATCAAATGATCCCCCCAAAAGTATCTGATACAGAGGAGCCAGAAAGTTCCAAGAGGCTGTGTTGGCTCCCTAGCAGAGATTTGTTGGACACTGGAGAGGTGGGGACTGTATTAGGCATTTGTGGAAAGGAGACACTGAGACTTAGAAAGCAGGAGTCAGAACTTCTTTGGATGCAAGTGGAGGTTTGGTGAGGACAGTCACTTTGCTTATTTCCCTGGGGCATATGTCCCTGGACAGTGTTTGTTAGCAACCATGGGGAGGAGTGACAGGTAGAAATGGGGTATTATCAGTGCAGTTTCAATCAGACCAGTCTAGGTCTCAGCCTGAATTTCATGTGTCTACTTTTGACCATGCAAAGCTATGACTGACATGGATACAACACAAGGCTCCGAGCATGGTATAAGACTATGACATTGGTCTGTGTGTAATGATATTCCAAATAGATCTAAAGAATTAAATGGGGATTTCTACTTGCTTTGGGACTAAAATGATGGAAGCTTTGTAGTTTCCCCTTGGTATTAACATAATCTCCCCTTTTGTATTCAAGTTACATATTCATTATTATTTTTTTAAAGTAGGACCACTGCTTTCTCTCTCCTGAAATCTGAGCACCGATATCATATTGTACTAGTTGTTTCATGGGAAAAGATGGATTACAAGACTGTGAATTCAAATGGTGGCCGGTTGCCGTTTTTTAAATCACCAGGATCCCAAATATTAATTTCACATGTGCACATCTTAAGCCATAATTAAGTTGAACAGCAATCTGGTGGGAGATTCCATCTTGTAGTGCACAGACCTTATTCTCAGACTCCTCAGGGATGCTATATTTTACTTTTCCTATTCAACATTTTTTATTTGATATATTTCTTTTGGATTATATTTTTCCATGAAGTTATTCTAATTCAGGAGCTTTGTTCTTTATGGAAATAGGTTATACACTTTTGGGCCAGTCTAATAGGAAGAAAAAAGTTGTGTAGAGAAGCAGAGTAAGAAGTACAATGAGACTTTTGTTTGTTTGTTTTTTGTTTTGTTTTGTTTTCTTTTCTTTTTTAAACGAAGTTCCTGGCTGGTGGAATACTGTGTGGATTTATTTTATTGATTCTTGTTAACTGATGGAGTCCTAATAGAAGAAAAGAGAGAACTAGAAAGAGAAAGAAAATTTGTGTCATATTTCTATATTTTTTTAAAAAAACAAGTTTTTGTGGAGCTGTGAAGTGAAAAAGCTCTTCAGGCAACTACAGTTTCCTGGGGCATTGGCAAAGGAAGACATCAGGTAAAGATGGTTTAGGATTTGGGATGAGCATGTCATCAAAACCTTCAAGTAGCCCAGCCACATCTAGTAACATGGTAATCTGAGAGATTTCCAAACACAAAGTCATGAGATCTGCATGCAAAAATCAGATTCAATAGGAATGACAGCTGGTGGTGGTGGGGGGGGGGGGGCACCCCATTCAATTTTTAAAGCTTTCCTACAGATTCTGAGGCAGAGAAGGTTTATGAATTACTGAGTGGAGGACTACAGAGTCTTTCTCTCATTAGGGAATCCTCTGTTTTTGTCACTCAGCTCTCCCATAAAAGACAGAGACCATGGTCCACCTTGTAGATGAGAGGTTGTTCAGGCACCGAAGAGGGTAAATCCTTTTTTCTACTAGGACTTCTTTGTGGATTTCTCTTTCTCTCTTCTCGTTCATTTTTCTTCTTTTTGCCTTCCTGACTTCATCCTGATTATTTTTGAAGACTGTAGAAGGGATTTTGTTCTATGGGAGATTATAGAAATCTTGTGAAATTTGGGTAGAAAATGTACCATGTAGACCAACCTAAGACTTCTTTTTAAAAATAAAAATGTATTCTTGTGAGGTGATTCTTTTATTCCCTTACTGAATTTATCCCACAAAAGCCTAGTCTGTTTGTATCCTTTTTGGCCTAGGTGGGGAGGGTGAGCCTGTCCCTTGTCTCTAGTTGACAGATAATATACCACGAGCCAACTCCTGTCACTCTGCTTCTCTTCACTTGAAGCCCAACATTTCTGGACCTTCCAAATCCTAAATACTAATGTCTACTGCTTTCAGAGAGCCACTGCACTGAGGTTGATAATTTTAGCACCAGCCTAATACCTTTGCTCTCTATACCATCTCCTACTGTGGATCTCAGCAATTCTACCATCACTTGTCCACCTGACACTACCCTTGTGTTTCAGTCCCTTCCAAGAGTCTACTCTTTTCTGTTTAGTCCCTGTGGTTATAATCACATTCTGGACTTCATTATCTCATTGATATGGAAGCTTTGCCATCTCTAAATATAGCCTATTCACAGATTGTTTCCCTTTATTTTGATAAATCTACTGACATCTTTTTTTATTAGGGCTCCTGGGCATTAGAGATCTTTCAATAACCTCAATTTAGCAGTCTGCATGTGATATACTTGAGTATCTATTTAATTTGGGTAACTTAGTTGAATTTATTTAGTTCAACAAACACCAATGAAAGGCTGTTTGTGCAGTGCATTATGCTGGGTGCCGTGAATCAAAGATAAATGCCACACTGTCCTTGTATTTGAGTATTTAAATTCTAGTTGGAGAAACATATAGGTGGTTTTAATACAACACAAACTATACCATGACATAATTACCCACAGAGAGCTATGGAAACACACACACACACACACACACACACACACACACACACACACACATTTAGTCCAGCCTATGCATCTAAGGGAAGGATTCCTAGAAAAGAATGGTGATTAAAACGAGTCCTTAAGGATATGAAAGAATTAGATGAAAAAAAGGTTAGAATGTACTATCAGCAGAATTTAGTGCGTCAATATTTGTGTGGAGATGTGGAGGGTAGGTTATGGAGGAAACTATGGTAGGGCTGTGGCAGATGACATTAAGAAATGGGTGGGAGTACCATGAAGAATACCATAAGCACCATGCCAAAGTGCTTGGATTTTTCCCTTGAGTTGATAGGATTCTGTTGAGGGGTCTATGCAGGGGAATTATTTGGTTAGATTTGTGTTTTAGGTCAGCCAGTATGGCTGTCTATAGTTAATGGATTTCATAACAGCAGAGCTGGAAGCAGTGAGACCAGTTGGAACCCAATAGTGACAGTCTGCGTCCTTGATTAGAGCAGGAGTTATTAGGGTAGAAAAAAGTCAATTTGAGAAGTGTTTGGGAGGTAAGTTTGTAAAGTTTAGATCGCTTATGCATTAGTTTTTTTAATTAATATTGGAGTACCTATGTGCCAGACATCAGTCTGGGTACTTGGATACAGGAGGAAACCACACAGGCAAACATCCCTGCCATCGTGGAGCTTACATTCTGGTGGGAATGATAAGCAATAAGAAAAAGGTAAATGTGTAGTGTATTACATGATGATAAGTGCTAGGAAGTGGGGTAAGGGGAGAGAAAGTATGGGGATAGTTACCAGATTTAACCATAAAATATATATATATATATATAGGACACCTGGTTGCATTTAGATTTCAGATGAACAATGTATATATTTTTTACTATAAGTATACTCCATGCATTTGGGGAGACATATTTATGTTAAAAAATTACTCACTGTTCATCTGAAATTTAAGTGTAACCAGGTTTCCTGTATTTTATCTAACTACTCTACATATGGGTGGAGGTGCTCTTTATAGAGGATGGTGAGTGAAGTCTCTCTAATATGTAACCTTTGAGTATTGTCCAGAAGGAAGTGCAGAGGCAGTCCTGTCGCTATGTCTGGAAAGAACATGCTGACAGGGGAACAGCAAGGGCAAAGGCCTGAACAAGGAGCATGATGTCCTCCAAAGACAGAAAGGAGGCCAGTTTTCAGGAAAGGAGAAGTAATCATATCTGGGGAAAATTCCAGGTTTACTAGGGGCTGAAGTGAATACAATTATGAGTATCGCCTTTCAAAAAAATAACAAAGTTGCAAAAATTAGTTGTGATAAAGTAGTCTACAGAAAATCACAGAATTAAAAACACAAAATACTGCAGACATCACAAAATCCAGAGAAATAAAACATTACTTATATTAACTAACTGCCTGACACAAACCTCTGTAATACATTTTTCCTACCTTTTTGGCTATGTATTAGGGTATTTTCTTCTTGTGAACATAATATTGTAATATCATTTTCTGTAGAGAGAGGAAAGAAGGATTTTTCAGTCTCTCCTCAAAAATTGGTGCTTTATGGGGCACCTGGGTGGCTCAGTCAGTTAAGCATTGGACTTTGCCTCAGGTTGTGATCTTAGTTCGTGAGTTCAAGCCCCACGTTGAACTCTGCTTCAGATTCTCTCTCTCTCTCTCTCTCTCTCTCTCTCTTTCTCTCTCTCTGTCCCTGCCCCACTTGTGCTCTCTCTTTATCTTTCAAAATAAATTAATAAACATCAAAAAATCTTATTCATTGAAAAATATGCTTTATTATTGATAATTGATAAAATCTTTTATTTAAGCAACTTATTAACGATGACGTTAAGTTTAAGATTTTTGTCAAATTTGGGAAAAAATTTGTATCAATCTTTCTTCACATATTAACAGTAATATCTCAGGACATTTCATATTTTCTGAGGCAGAGACTGGTCTTCAGTACATTTATTCAACAATTCCTAAACAGTTTGTCAATGATGTCCTTACTGTAGTAGCATATTATAAATTATGTGTTATATTTGTGAACACCAGGATTGTACTGCATTATAGGGTATGTTTCTAAAATTTTTTTTTAAACATTTATTTATTTTTGAGACAGAGCATGTACGGGGGAGGGTCAGAGAGAGAGGGAGACACAGAATCTGAAGCAGGCTCCAGGCCCTGAGCTGTCAGCACAGACCCCGACGCGGGGCTCGAACTCACAGACCGTGAGATCATGACCTGAGCCGAAGTCGGCCGCTTAACTGACTGAGCCACCCAGGTGCCCCTATAGGGTACGTTTCTAAAAGAAGAATAGTATTGGGCTGCCTGGGTGGCTCAGTTAGTTAAGTGGTCGATTCTTGATTTAGGCTCAGATCATGATCTCAAGGTTCATGAGATTGAGACCCGCATTGGGCTCTGCGCTGATAGCGTGGAGGCTGCTTGGCATTCTCTCTCTCTCCCTCTCTCTGCTCTTCCTCTGCTCATGTTCTCTCTCTCTCTCTCTCTCTCTCTCTCAAAAAAAAAAAAACTTAAAAAAAAGAAGAATAGTATTTTGAGTAGGCTTTAATGAGAACTGAATTCTCCATGTGTGATTTACTAATTTCAGGCTCCATACATTTCAAACTCTCTCCACCATATATTCTCAGTGGTTGGTGCCCTAAAGCCTCTTTCTACAGCAATAGGACTTTACCCTGCATTTCAGGTCATGATGCCTGGTGAATTAAGGCAGTAAGCAGCACCAATAACAACTTAACAGGGTGGCTAGCACATGGAAGTGGCAGCAAACTACATAAAGACATTCCTCGAAACCCAAACTCAAATTATCTTCATGTCAGTTTCTCCTACAGATATGATTATGTCTAACCGATCGCGAGGAGTAATGTAATAGATGATACATGTAAACTCAGAGTGGAAAAGCCCTGTGAACTTAACTGGTTTCATTAAAACACCTTACTTTTGCAATTGTTACAAAAACAAAACAAAACAAAACAACAACAACAAAACACATCATCATGCAAACCCATTTCTGGGTCTCCTGCCCCAGACTTGAGAGTACTCATCCCAGTGAAGTGTCCTTTACTAACTTCACAGTAAATTCACCTATGCAGTGATTAACATCTATATGGATCTAATAAGTAAACATTATATGTATATATATATATATATATATATAAAATAGATACATACGTTATATATACATTTTATATATATAATACGTACATACATACATACATATATATGTGTATATATATGTGCGTGTGTGTGTATATATATATAATACATACATACATTATATATACATTATATATATAATACATACATACATATATATGTGTATATATATATATATGTGCGTGTGTGTGTGTGTATATATATATAACCAAATGATAACATTTTAAAATTTATTAATTCAAACCTGTAAATTTTAGCATATCTCAAAATTAGGAGCATTTTACAATAAATGGTGTTTTATAAATGTTATTGGTCAAGGAGTAATTCATAATAAGATTGTCATTACCTCATTTCAACCTAATTAGCTTTTGAAAGACCTTGCCTGTAAATGCAAACTCGTCCTGAGGTACTAGGAGTTCAGGCTTCAGCATATGAATGTCACCCGTGAATTATACTCATAACATACCAAACAACTTACCTAAATGATTTAAAATTTCTTTTGACTCAGGAAGAGCATATAGGCTAGCATTGTTTTCTTAACAAATTTTACTTATCATGTAAAACTTTGATAAAAAATAAATACAAAAATAGGCATAGAGGAAGAGAATCCAAAAAACAGAAATTAGAGACCGTGATTAGACTATCCTTTGAGGAAGGATTGTTTTAAAGGGGATGGAGAAACAGCAGTAAATGGAGAGGTATGCAGGGAGAAGCCACAATTATTTCTTAATAGTAGAGCGTATGTTTATGGGAATAATCTGAGAGAGAAAGAGAGAGAAAATGGATGAAATAGGTGACTGAGCCCTCCTCTTAAAAAAGGAATGGAGGCTGGATGGGTACAGAGTGACTGGCTTCAGAAGACACAATGAAGGTGAGTTTGATGCAGAGGGCAGATGTGGAGGCAGATGTAGAACGTGGTTGGAACTGGAGGGTATTATACTAAGTGAAATAAGTCAGTCAGACAAAGAGAGATATCATATGTTTTTACTCATAGTGAAACTTGAGAAACTTAACAGAAGACCATGGAGGAAGGGAAGGGGAAAAAATAGTTTCAAACAGAGAGGGAGGCAAACCATAAGAGACTCTTGAATACAGAGAACAAACTGAGGGTGGAAGGGGGTCGGGGGAGAGGGAAAAATGGGTGATGGGCATTGAGGAGGGCACTTGTTGAGATGAGCTCTGGATGTTGTAAGCAGTGAATCATGGGAATCTACCCCCAAAACCAAGAGCACAGTGTATACACTGTATGTTAGCCATCTTGACAATAAATTATATTGGAAAAAAAAAAAGTCTTTTCAATTGCTTCTATTTCTTAGTGACATAATATGCAGTTACCAGCTGAAAATGAAGACCAGAGATGGATATTAGTAGTTTGAGGAGAAGGAGAAATAGTGAAATAGTCATTTAGGAGAGAGAGTGAACTGACTGGCTAGGTGCTGTAGGCTTGCTAAGAGCACACTAGAGTTTAGTGGTCATAAATCTAAAATGAAGCCAGTCAGTATGTGGTGATTAATTAATGCAGGGGATGAGAAATGTGGAGTGAGGAAAGGAAAGCACCTAGAATAGCTCCCGAGTCTTGCCTTGAGCAATGGTTATATATTGGTGCATTGAATCAGGGGATGCAGGTGAAACGGGCATAGAGTAGGGAGTAGAGATAGTGTGACTTCAGTTTTTAAGATGTTAACTAAAAAGTGCTTATAGGTTATGTATATGGACTGGTATTCGGCCATAATTTAAATATGTAAGTTCTCAAAAGCAAAGGAAAATTTTAGGGTTGGTGATATCAATTCACATCACCACCACATGTAAACGTGAATTAATTGAATGCCATTGGTTAGATGTAGGGTTTAGAATGAGCCTCATTGTGATGTTTGTTAGTTGTAGAATGTTTGTGGGGGGCTGAGTTATTAAGGAAGAAGACATGAGGAATGGGGAGGCACAGAGAACTTCACTGTGGAAGATGCAAACATAGAGGTTTGTATACTACCCACTAATGAGCTATGCCCAAATGTTGGACTGAGGGCACCATGCCATTGATTGGGCCCATTGATCTGACAACTACTCTGTACTTGTGCTGCTTGACTATTTTTTTTTTTAAAGAAAACTACTTTCATTTATTTAGAAATTTTTTGTTGGAGTCAGATGTCATTTGAACTGAACTGAATATAACTGAAACATAACTGAATATTCTTCTAGCTTTCAATGCATATAGAAATATTTTATTACAGAGAAGGAACTTTATATACATGCGGTAATTGATTGTTTGAAAGTACAAATAAAAATATCAACCAAATCTGTTATGTTAAAAGCCTCTGACTTTGTTATTATTTTATTTTAAATTAACTATCTCTTTTGAATGTTCCACTATAGATGTTTAAAACCTGATTCCTAAATATACCATTTTCTTTAAATTTCTCAGATTTTTAAACTTATTTTCATCTCATTTTTTTAAAAACATCTGATTTAGAATAAATTACTTCTTTGGTTTAATTGTAGGGACATTCTAAGATCTCTAAACATAGTCTTACTAGTTGTGTACCACATACTTCTTAAAACTAATATCTTGAAATGTTTCATAGTTAAATAATCCAAAAAACAATTACAGAAATCAATAGTGTCAAGATAATGTTTAGGGAATAAATTAAAGCATTTGGACATATGCCCAACAGCAGAGAAAAAAAATGCTTTTAAGGGAACTATGTTAATACATTTTTAATGATATTCTACATCATAATATGTAGTATTATGAAATTGATCAGATTGACTTCATATGGTAATGCATTTTGCATACTTTTATTAAATTGTATTCAAATTCAATGCCTTGTAATCATTTAAAACAGAAGTGTCATTTTAAATTTTATAATATGCTAAATAGTTAAATAATTTAACATGAAAAATTTAATATACCATTTTGATAATGTATCAGGATTTACAGAGAATTGGTTTCTTTTATCTTTTATTCCTGAATCCCTAAAATAAAGAGTGTCAGCATATGAAATTCAATTTGTATTTTCTCCTATAAAAATTTATCTACACTAGATTTAGAATACAATGCTTTGGGGAATTAAATAAATTTTTCAAATTTGAAAATTAAAATGTGTGCACCTAATTATGGTTTTCTGATCGATATATGCATTTATCTTTTTGTGCCATCTTGAGAGAAGGACTTTATTCCACCTCCAGGATGGGTCGTGCATAACAAACACAGTATTGGAATAAACTGAAATTTCTTGCTTACTTGTTATGTGTTTGCTTGCATATAGTTTTTTTTTTTTTTTGAGATTTTATTTTTAACTAATCTCTACACCCAGCATGGGCCTCGAACTCACAACTCCCAAGATCAAAAGTTGCATGCTCCACCCACTGAGCCAGCCAGCCACCCCTGCTTGTGTGTTTGTGTGTGCATAAGTATGGTTAATACAGCTTCACATAATCTTATTTACATTTACCCCTTCACTATTATTAGACAGAGATAACCCCCACTGTATTTTGTAGACATCTTGTTCTTCCTCCTCACATGCCACCTTTGTACACACTCGGGGATTAATTACTGGGCAGATTCTGTCCTTTGTGTCTGTGTACTGATAACAGCTAATCGTCCAGTAAATTTTGGCTCACTTTCTATACTCAAATAGCTTTGCTATTAACAAGGCAGGATTTTTAGCAGATCAGAACACAAAACCAACTTTAGAGTTAGACAATTTTGAGTTCATTCTGCATTTTCTAGCTATGTGATTCTGAGTGAATGACTTAAGCTCCCTAAGCCTTAATTTCTGATTTGCGAAATGGGATAATGGTACATATAAGGATCCTTACCTCGCAAGATTATCATCAATATGAATTGAATACCATAAGCAAAACATCTAGCCATGATTTGCTTCTACTACTTGGTTATTATATTATCATTATTTTAATTCAGTTCATTTGGACTAGTTTCTGAGACCTAGTCATGTATGTCTACTTAGATGTTGTGGTGGATATGATATAGAGTGTCTTCTTAACAAAGGGTAATGTTCCCCCTTCTCAGAATGGTCCAGATAGTCAGATGTGCATCATGATATGGCTTCTTTGATCAGAATCAATCAGAGTATGAATAGGACCTGATTCAAGTCATGCCAAACAAGGTCCCAACCTAGACATTTTCAAAGTAAAGCAGGAGAAAGAGCTTTATGGAATCTGTCTCTGAGGGCAGAGCTAAAAGATGTGATGCTCAAAAAGTACTAGCAGTTTGCACAGTTTGCACAGTACCACGTGATGGGATCAGGTTGTTAATTAGAATACAGTTGAAAGTAGGAAGAAACACTACTTCGTTTTTTATTGTTTGTTGAGCACCTGCTTGCTGGATAGTGATAAGCACTAAGGGCTCACAAAAGTGAGCAGAACCAGTCAAGTCTCCTGCTTCTTGGAGTGTATGTGCTAATGAAATGTCCAGTGTTGAAGACAAGGCACTGAAGGAGTAAATATAACCATGAGTGACTGATTAGACACTAAGTGCTGTGAAGGAAGGAATAGGGTCCAGGGACAGGATGGACTAGAGAGTTAGGAAAATCTTCTGTGAATAAGTCACACTTAAGCCAATGCAGTGAATCCTAGAAGTGGCTATCTAGGCAGAGATGGAGAGGAGGGTGGCTCAGGTAGGGGGAAAAAAGATGTGCAAAGAAAATGAAGAGGAACAGGAAGCATTTAAAAAACTAAATGAAAGCTCAGTTATGAAGTGGTGATTCACAGTGTAGACTATGGACCCATACTGCTTGGTTTTGAACAAAGAGCTACTAGTAACTACCTGTTGCTCTTTGAGCAAATTATTTAACCACGTTCTGTATCAACTTTATCAAATGTTTAAGGGAATCACACAAGTTACATAGTAACCTCAGAGTGGTCTGTGAGGGGACTAAGGGAAATGATATATATAAAGCACTTGACACAATGTGTTCAGCATGCGCTAAGAATTCAACCTATAAAGGGTAAATCTTAGAGGGTAAAAACTCAAGAAGAGGCTGAGAAGTAGCGAAGAGCATGAGAAATTATCTGGTTTCCATTTTGGAAAGCTCTCCAAGTCTGTAGAGTAGAAAATATATTTGACACGTAGGATTAGATGTGAGGAAGCAATTCCTATGCTGCAGGGTTAGGTGATGAGGCTTTGATGCAGCTGGTGGCAGTTGTGGGGACAGATTTTAGAGTGTTTGGGAAATAAGATCTATAGGACTTGGACAAAAATTGAAAATGAATGTAAAGGAGAAGAAAAGGTATCAGGAGTAGCAAAAAATACAATGCAAGGCATTAAGTCTTATTGCCAAGATAGGAACAAATTGCAGACTGAGCACAGAGGAGGGGATGTGTTTGTAAACAATCTGAGGATCTTTGGGAATTTCCATTATAGAGTTTGGAAATTTGTTGCTTTATTTATTTTTATTATTATTATTATTATTATTTTTACACAAGCAAAATAGGGAGACTGAAAATAATGGTGAGATTATTTTCCTATGCTTCCCTCTGAAAAAAATCAGGTGGTTACTCACCAAAAACACAAATTTTAAATAGCTGTTGAATGATCTGTATGTTTTATTATTTTATCAAAACTCCCATATACATTGAAATCCATTATTCAGTGCTGATTTCCAAATACAAAAACAGAATTAGAAAAAGTGAACATTTTTGATAGGCACACCATAGATATTGGACCCTCTGATCTCACCATGCAGAGAAAACTTCTCTCTTCCGTGGGGGATGTGTGCTGATGGGGAGAGGGAGAATAGTGTTCACTCCATGATCTTTGTTTTCTTCTGGGAGAGAAGAATTTCCTCTCTGTCTATGGAAGCTTGAGAAATAAGGATGAGCTTGCTGTGGGGGCACAGCTGAATGATGCAGCAAGTTGAAACTGAATAATTGATTGAAGTTTCTGGAAATTGAACTTATGGGTATGTGGGCGCCATATTTTATTTTGAATAAAACAACAAAGATATCTGGTATAAAAATACTTTCTTCTTTAAGGGTTAGAGTCTACTCCTGAAACCAAAACGACACTGTATGTTAACTAACTTGAATTTAAATAAATAAATTAAAAAAAAAAAGAATTAGAGTATGCCAACAGAAATCAATGATCAATGCAAATTTCTAAAATAAAATTTTTTTGTAATAATTCCACAGTTTTAGGTAAGGCTAAAAAAACAGATAGAAGTAAAGTTGAAGATCAAAACAGAACAAATTTATGGTAAGTATATTAAAAGACAGAACATTTTAGTTTCATTATCCAAAAGGAAATTGTCAGATGGATAAAAGTCATGCTACTTAACTATCATGGCTCTAATGGCATTAGCCATATATATATATATTTTTGTTTGTTTGTTTGTTTGTTTGTTTTTAATTTTGAGAACCTACTAGGTATTGGGCGAATGCTTACAGACTCCAGTAGGACAAGAAGTTCTTTGCATGTTATAAGACAAAGAACACACTAGGAAAGATTTTCATTTTTTATTTAATCAAGTTAATAAACACCCCTGAACCTATGTCTCCTTCTGTAAGAAGGAGTATTAATACCTAACTGTAGAGTATTAAAAGTTATTGAGGTAATATATATTAGATATTATGCTTTTAATAAATAGTGGTTATTATTATTATCTGATCTTCATATTTTATTTTCTAGAAGATTGGATTACAGTCATAGAGCCAAATCATATTTTTGGTTCAGAGTAAGCCTAAAATTAATTAAAATTAAAGCATTTTTCACATGAGCTGATTCAAATATTTCTTATAATTTCTTAAAATTTGTTTCTAAAACTAAATATAAATGTATTTATAAAATTTTAGGATTCCAAAATTCGAGTTCATATTGATACCATGAGGTTCTGTGAAAGTGAATTCTGATCATTTTAACATCCACTTACTAATAAGTATTTATGTTGTAGATATAAATGCAACGTGGTATCAGTTGTTTATTGATGCCTTAACAAATTATCACATACTTGGTAGCTTAAAACAACACACATTTCTTGTCTCACAGTTTTGTAGGTTAGAAAGCCAGCATGGTGTCATTGGGCTAAAACTATGGTGGCAGTTCAATTGCCTTCTATGTAGGCTGCCCCAGGGGGAGAATCTGCTCTTTCCAGGCTCATCTGGGTTCTTGGTAGAATTCAGTTCCAAGCAGTTGTAGGACTGAGATCACCACTGTATTGCTGGCTTTTGGCCAACAGCCCTTCACAGTTTCAGGAAGCCGCCCAAACAACCTTCATCTTGAAAGCCAGCAAAGGTGGTTGGGGCCCTTTTGGACTTCCCAATTACCTCCTCTGTGGCTTCATGTCTTTGGCTTATTCTTCTACATCTCTTTGACTTCATCTGGAGAAAGTTTTCTGCTTTTAAAGGCTCATATGATTACATTGGGCACACCTGGATGATCCAGGATTATGAGAATCTTCTTGTTTTAAGGTCCATAACCTTAATTACATCTGTAAAGCCCCTTTTGCAGTGTTCCGTGTTCACAGGTTCTAGGGACTCAGGTGTACAAATTTTGAGTGGAGGCATCATTCTGCCTACCACAAATATGTATTCTCAAATAGTAATCTGTGTGAATTTTTGGTGTGCCCATAGAGTCTTAAATTTTTTACTAGTAAAGAATTAAGAAAGATATGTAACATATGTACTGCATTTTCATAAGGAAATTTGTAAATCATACTTATATTAGCTAACATTGTTTTATTTCTTCAATTACCACCAAATTACACATGTTTGGTAACTCCCTTTGAAGTAAATGAGCAACATTTATTCTCAATAAAGCTTCCATTTTAACTAGGCACATTAAATATCATTAGCACAAATTCATTATAAATTACATTCCAGATTTCATACAGGGTTTATTTACCCAGCACTTGTTATATAGGAAAAGTTAACTAAGATAATATTAATATTAGTTTTAGCAGATGCCCTACAGTTAACTAGAATCTATTTAATACAAGAAGAAATTCTTGCTTTCTTTTGTAACGGACAAAAATCAAATCCATGTTTAGATTATGCTTATTAATCTCACCATTCTACTTTTATTTTTATTCTAATGATACATGTAAATTCAGAGGCATATTTACAATAGATGGACTTTAAATGTAAACTTCACTGTTTTGTATCACTAATTATGTTAAAAGATACATAAATTCTCTATAATTACCCTAAGCTTATTGCTATTTAAATGTAACATCTTTTTTTAAAAATGTAACTTGGATTTTTGACTTTAGTCCTTGATTTGTATTTTATCCAAGCACCACAGTCTTGGATATCCCCTGTGGAGATAGATCCATTCCTAACAAGGGTCTTTTTTTTTTGGAACTTGGTAATGATTATAATACAGATGACAATCCCTGTCACTCTTTTTAGGCTGTAGCTTTTCAAGGCAGAGTGGTGCTCCCTGATCCTTCTTAAGCCCCTGTTTAAATGTAAATTAGAAGAGACCAGTTTATATTACTTATTCCCAGCATCCATATGCAACACCAGATTGCAAAAAAATATATATGTATATATATATATTTGTAAGAAGCTATCCCTATATTTATCTTATGACACTCATCACTGACACTTTAGTGCTTAAGCCGCCAGACTAGAAGCATTTCAATTATCTACCTAAGGGAAAAACCATCCCAAACAGACAGACCTTTGTCTGTTTTAGAGCTGGACTGAGTAAGTGGAAAGCAAGTGACTTTTTAGTGCTCTTGGTCTAATTAGATAGCAGTTTGGTCAAAGGGGTTATTTGCATCTTTTCCTGAATAAGAGAAATTAAATGCCCTTAACCGGATTTTGAAAGGCAGATGGGACCTTAGACGGCCTAATAGCACCTTTTCCACTGAAGGTTTTAATTTAAAAAAAGTTCCATCTTTAGGTACATGAGAGGACAGTATCGTGGACAGAAGGTAATTATTAGCAGCATTCAAGGGCGAAGAAGAAAGAAAAGTAGCAAGACCCTTCCCTTAGCCTTTTAATAGAAGGTGAAAGTTGGGGGGGGGGGGGGAGAGCTTTACCTATGAAAGGAGAAACTTCCTTTCTCTGAATTTTCATCGAGTTTTTTACTTAAACTTTGGTGATTTGGTGTCCTGTTAATTTAGCACTTGACTGTGGAAATTTTTTATCAGCAGAAGTACAGTTATCATCACTAAATGTCATTATCATATGAAAACAAAGAGGCTAGAGGAACAGAACAGTCTCCTTGTTGGTATTCAATGAGTAGATAAAGTCTCATTCATATCACCTACATAAGACGTCACTTAAAATCCTTGGGATCAGGGGCACCTGGGTGGCTCAGTCAGTTTAACATACGACTTTGGCTCAGGTCATGGTTTCGTGGTTCATGAGTTGGACCCTCACATTGGGCTCTGTGCTGACAGCTCAGAGCCTGGAGTCTGCTTCGGATTCTGTGTCTCCCTCTTGCTCTGCTCTTTCCCAGCTTGGGCTCTGTCTCTCTCTGTCTCTTAAAAATGAATAAATGCTGGGGCGCCTGGGTGGCGCAGTCGGTTAAGCGTCCGACTTCAGCCAGGTCACGATCTCGCGGTCCGTGAGTTCGAGCCCCGCGTCGGGCTCTGGCCTGATGGCTCAGAGCCTGGAGCCTGTTTCCGATTCTGTGTCTCCCTCTCTCTCTGCCCCTCCCCCGTTCATGCTCTGTCTCTCTCTGTCCCAAAAATAAATAAACGTTGAAAAAAAAAATTAAAAAAAAAAAAGAATAAATGCTTAAAAAAAATAAAATAAAATCCTTGGTATGAAATCTCTCTGCTTCCATTTATAATATGTAGGATTTTAATTCCTTTGGGCCTAACTATTCTCAACTGCAAAACTGGATCAATATTGCTCATTTCATCGGTTTGTTTTAACGGCTAATTGAGATAATGCTTGTGAAATCTTTTGCATGTTTATTATCTAAGTGTTCAATAAATAAAGATGCTGTTATTTATTTTATTTCATGCTCATGGCAAACCTGTGAAGCAGGCAAGGAAGGTATTATTATTATCATTTCACAGTTGAAGAAACTGAGACAGGACTAGTTGGAGGCTTTCTTGTCCGTAATGGAATGTTGATGATTCTTTCCACTACTCAGTGCTGCTTCTCAGCCCTGCAGTTGCCTGTCTAGATGTGAAGGAGACCTAATTTAGAGTATCTTCTTGATTTGAAGATGTGCAGTAACCTATCATGTGCACAGCACACTGCAACAGATGCTGAAGGAAACAGAGAAGTATGATTGCTGTACACGCTTCCTGTTCAGTAGACAAGAGGTCTATCCTACTTGGTTCTGGTCCTTCTTGGCTCAGAGAGTTGACTCAAAAGCACATAATCATAGAGTTGAGGTCACCATAAAGATAATGCTGCCCGTAGCATATAGTATCCCTGTACATGTTAAGGACTTGGTATTAAAGCTAGCTTCCTTCTCTATTTGATAATCACTTCTCTTTGCCCATTATTTCCCTCCCCTCCTTTCTTTCCTCATCTAATAGACTTTTATTAGAAGACAAGCAGTTAGGGGCGCCTGGGTGGCTCAGTCGGTTGAGCGTCCAACTTCAGCTCAGGTCATCATCTCGCAGTCTGTGAGTTCGAGCCCCGCGTCGGGCTCTGTGCTGACAGCTCAGAGCCTGGAGCCTGCTTCTGATTCTGTGTCTCCCTCTCTCTCTCTGCCTCTCCCCCGCTCATGCTCTGTCTCTCTCTCTCTGTCAAAAATAAATAAACATTAAAAAAAATTAAAAAAAAAAAAGAAGACAAGCAGTTAAGCCTGACCTCTCTAGTAGGTAAATGCATTATTTCCTCCATGTGTTTAGTGTCTCTAAAAAACAGATTTTGCTTTAATGATGGATTAAGGGGATTGTAGATGGCTTTCTGATAAAATTTTCCTTGTATATAGTTTTGACCACACTTAAAAGAAGCCTAGTATGATCTTTTGAGTGACACAGGGAGGTAACTGGAAGTTCCCTGCAACCTGGGTATGTTGTCTTGGATCACATAGCATGCTGCAATGTGATGACTGGTTTCAACAACATAAGGATGTAAGGAAACAACAGGCGGATTGAATTAAATGTTTGTGTGTTGGAGTATTTCTTGTGTGAGTGTGTGTGTGAATTAGGTGAATTAGAGCAGAAGGGATTAAGAGGCGGGGAGAGAAGAAAATCAAGATGACATGACTCACACAAAGAGTCCAAATGCTCCCAAACCCTAAGCCCTGATTGCGGTCAGGATCCAAAGGAGCGCACGCTTTTTATGTCTCTTGCTGTGCTTTTTCTTGCCCTGCTTGTCATTCTCCTGCCATTCCATTAGATCTGGTTTAAATCTGTTGGGTAATAAGACAACTCTACTGAGCTATATTTTTTCCTCCAGTTTTATTTCAATATAAGGTCTATGTAACTGGAAAAATCTGTTTGGAGGCAAATAGCATGACCCATAGCATGAGAATATTTCTGAATGATGGAGAACCAGATTTGTTAGAGCATATTCCAACAGCTGTCTTTTCTGAGTTGATTCCTTATAGCTCAGTCTTAAAACATTTATCTATCTTGCCAAAGGGGCAAGGTCTAGTTGTCTTCTTGTTCTCTCTTTTTTCTAAATTGAAATTATATACGAATGAGACAGGAAATGGCCAGAATGCCCATCCACCATGTAAAAATGGGACCAGAAAACCAAAACTTTTTGCGATACACCTCTGCAAAGTATTGTGAAAGTCACATGAGATTGTCTTTATTCCTAACGCTAGCTGTCTGTTTTACAATCCAAAAAATATGACAGAACACAATGTGATAGTTTGTCAAGGTATCTCCATGGGGTCATGGGGCACATTTTCCTCTCGTGATACACTGTGGCCGTATATCTGTGTTTTAGAGCTGGAGGATGTCTTATAGACCACCTAGTTTGACCTCCATTTAATAGACTTAGTAACTAAATCATAGACATGGGAATTTGCCTAATTTTACACAGCAGGTTACTGAAAAGTTCTGAATAAAGACAAATTTAAACTTCCAGGCAATCTCCTACCTATAACTCTAGGTATTTTGAAGGGGAAAAACATGGTAAACAATCCTAAAGTCATCGTTGAATGAATGACAACGCAGGTGCTCTAATTTGACTCATGTAACAACAGAAGCAATCCAACTACTCTTTTCAGACCTAAGTGATGAGTGGCTTTCTGATAATCCAGTTCTTTCAGCTGTACCTACCCAACATGCCTCTTTATGGTGAATGTCACCTCACAGCTGAAGCAAGTTTATGGGGCACTGCAGTTCCCCGGGCGTTCTTTGTTCAGTGGAGAACCAGAGAACTTCAGTCTCGGGGACTGTGAATCCACCAGCTTTCATCAGTCTGAAATGCATTTTAAATCAGTGTCAGGCTGGCTGCAAAATTTATTTCTCCAACTTTATAGTGAGTCCAGCTGCCCCACACTCCTGTGAGTACCTATACTAATTACATATGATGAAACATAAGAAATGAGCAAAAACACTGATTTGGAGCTGTGTTTGAAAGGAGAGGTGAAAATGCAGACTCAAAAACAATAATCCTAATCAGTGCCGTAGAGAAAGCAAGCTTCTGGGTACGTTATCATGGCTGTAAGGAAAATGTATACATATAGAAGCTTTATGTTACTATATAGACCAAAATGAGACTATTAATGTTGGTGTCTTCCCTTGAGAATGCTGACAGTCTTTCATTTTCTTTTGTCTGGTATTTCTGAAGCTGTCTTTTCTCACATCTGAGTTTGGTTAGTCACTATTTCAAACATTATTATACTGAAAACGTTATTATACTGAAAATTCAAATAAAATGATTTCGCCTTTAGGTCTCAGATTCCACACAGGATTCTTTAATTATTAGTGAAGGAGGTTTGATTTTTTCCATATTGAAACCAGTCTCCTCAGTGCTTCTAGGACTGAAGTATTTTTGGTTTTAATTTCATGTCACTAATGTAGTCGTCAGAACTGGCACATTTGTTTTTCTTCACAATTTCCCTGATTGGTAATTACCTGACCAGGAGTGGTCAAGCACTTCATGAAGTAGTACTTATCAACAATTTGTCTGAACGTACCATTTTGCAAAATGTAGTTTTGCTATATTGACAAATTTGAACATGATTTGATGGCCTGATACTGTCCGTTGCCTAATTGGCGTTGCTGGGAAAGTTGTAGACAGCTGGGTGTGTTGGGAGATGCTTTAATATTGGGCTAAGTGTAGGGGAAAATAAATGCTGTTTGTAACCAGAAAGGGAATGAGGGGAAAGTGATAAGTAAATAAATCAAGAGGAAAAAGAAAATGTGACTATCTGAGAAAGGGAATAGAAGCCAAGTTTCACAGCCTTCTGTCAGTTGCTTGGGAGACACAAGGGAGGGGAAGTGGGGAATGGAGTTTTGTTTAAAACATCAGGAAGCAAGAGAGGGCACTGATTAAACATGCAGGTTGTGGAGCCAGAATTCCTGGGTTTAAAACTTATTTTTAGCACTTCCTGCTGTGAGAATAATGTCGGACTGCTTAATCTAAGCCTCAGTTACTTAGTTCTGCAATGGGGCTATATAATAACACCTACCTCATAAATCCATGGGGAAGATTCCATGAGATAAACCATGTCTTGATCCTTAGTCCAGGGCATGACCCACTTTAAACGTTAGCTGTTATTGTTATTAAACCTCAGAAGTTTGTTGTGGTTATGTATGGGGGAATGCTGAGGAAAACTGTAGAGCCAGAGCCAAAGAATATAAAATTCATTTTGTTGATAAAAGGGATTTGATAAGACATATATGCTACCATAGCTACAATGTAAACTTGCTGGAAATAGCTTTGAAAGAGTGTGGAATTGCGACAGCCGATTTTATGTTGGAAGAAAAGCAGCGTTATTATTTTTAGGTCCAAATAGAATTGCCTAATGGATTCCATACATTAGTAATGTAAGACTATATGCCTGACTTACTTTCCCTGGCTCCATTGGAAGGGAGGGGAATGAGAGATCTAGTAGAAGGTGACTTGGCATACAGAGCAGTACAATCTTATGCTCATTGTCTCCAGAGATCCTGGTGAGACAAGGAGATGCGGAAGTTGTTGGAAAGGAGACAAGTTTTTATTCATTACTCTTAGGCCAGAAGAATCATGAGGGCATGATTCATCACCAGACTAGGCTTAATTTAAAGGCAACTTTGGATCTCTTTGCTTTGGTAGTTAAACTGTTTTGTGGCGACTAAGTGGTAATATACAGGGGCATGTATAATAGAGATGCATGGGCAAATTTCCTTATGGGTTATAGTTTCCATTTCTTTACAACTGTTAGACTTTTTCACTGTCTGTTGTGAGAATTGAAAGATATCACTTATTAAAAAAAAACTACCTAACGAAATGTTTGAGACACAGTAGTTATGCTACAATTGTTAATTTCCTTTCCTTTATCTATTTCTTTAGAATTTCTTCTATTATTCCTTTAGATACTTTCTTGCTTATACCCTACTATGACATCCAGTTGAGAGCATGATGACTTCTCATTCATTTTTCTTGCGTATTTACTTGGTAACCCATTGCTTTCCTTCGGGCATTTTACATTTCCTTTGTCTACTTTCTTGACCCTCTGATACATGTCATTTTCAGTTCTCTTTTGTGCTCAATATCTTCTGTTGGCTCCTGTAGATTCACTTGCCTTCTCCTCTCCTCTGCTCTGCTTTAATAATGGGCTACATCGATGATCCCCATGTTTTCTGGCTTCTGGGTGGGTTTGGCCAGTGGAGAAAGGGTGCTGGGGAAGATCCTTGAGAGCATGTGATGACTGGCTGACCTGTGAACTGGACCCCAGCAATCAGAAGCTCCTTACCCCCTCCTCTGCCCTTGGAATGTGTGTTCCATTTGCTTTCCCTTTTCCCGGAAGCTGCCCCAAGGACATAGCCTTTGAGATAATGATGTGGTATTGATACCACCCAGTTGGTATATGTGACTGAACCTAGGTAAGGGCTGTACATAAACTTTCAAGAGTTGGTAGGTGGGTGTGAAGATCTATCAGCTGCCCAAGACAAGCATCACAGAGAAGTTCCCTTACTTATTAAACCTGCCACCTACCAGTCTGGTGCGGTCTGCCTCTCATTTTTTCTGGTCTCTCTCACCTTCTGCAAACAGGGGCTGGTTTTAGAGTATATTAGGAGAGCGTCTGAGGAGCTGTGACCAACAAAGGAAAAAGTGAATATGAGGAGTTTATTTCCTCAACTCCCTTCCTATGGGGTCACCAGGATTGGATGCATGAAGCTAGGTGGTTCTCTCCACATGGCTCTATCTCTTCATTAAGGCGAATACTTTCTTTCCACTTCCCATCAGACCAAGGAATAGCTCCTCACTGTTACTAGGCCAAGATCTTTAGAAATATCTCCCTTTAAAACTCGTCTTTAATTACCCAATTTCTTTTTTTATTTAAAAAAAAAAATTTTTTTTTTTTAACGTTTATTTATTTTTTTGGGACAGAGAGAGACAGAGCATGAATGGGGGAGGGGCAGAGAGAGAGGGAGACACAGAATCGGAAACAGGCTCCAGGCTCTGAGCCATCAGCCCAGAGCCCGACGCGGGGCTCGAACTCACGGACCGCGAGATCGCGACCTGGCTGAAGTCGGACGCTTAACCGACTGCGCCACCCAGGCGCCCCAATTTAATTACCCAATTTCAACGTGCTATCTCTTTCCAGCTAGGATGCTTGGAAGGATATACTGCCTTTGCTTTTGGATTCTACCACTCTTGATCTTTTTTCCTCTATATTAATAAAAGCACCTATCTTACATCTAGAAAGTTTCAAATTTATAAGAAAATCAAAGCACATTTAAATAATACATATCTCAGTATGGATCACTCAGATTTCTAGGTTTAAATCATCTAATTATTAGGAGTCTGAGTGGGTGAGTAATCTGCAAATACATTTTTCATGTCTTAATATATAAGCTGGAATCTGGCTAATGGAATAATATATATTTTGGAATTTGATACGTAATTTTTTTTTTAAGATCTCTTATTTAGAAAGTAGTGGCTGATTGTCAATGGATTTTATAAATAAGATGCTCTCAGTTATGGACCTCCAAGATAGAATTATGGTGAGGTTTCATGTTCGATGTGTATTTGTTTAACTATATAATTATATCACTAACCCAAACATTAGATAAAAGGGTAGGTTATTTTAGTAAATTGTAAATGGAATTTGTTATTGTTTTAATTTTTGCATCACTTAAAATTCCAAAGATCTGAAATCAACACCTGAGCAGAAATATATTCAAGAACATAAAACATACAAAGAAAGGAGGTTTATTAGAAATTAAATGTACTCTTTAATTAGGTCTGGTGTTCACATCTGAGTGAAATCAAATGGCCTTTAGCAAATATTTTACAAGCATGGTTTTTGTATAAGGAAAGGTAGGTGACATAATGATCAATTATGAGACTGACATGCTATTTTCTTTTATCTTTGGCTGCTCTGCTAAAATTCAAAGTACTGGGTTATACTACAGCATATCTTTTAGGAGCCCTATTAGATGTGTATTTTATTTGCTAATTAGTGTTGGTAGTTCCTCAGTTTGCAGCCAAAAGGGCACTAGGCATTGGATCAGAAAGATATCTGATATGCAATGGCATGTAATTTTGTAAAGCAAAAAATTATCATATTTTAGATTTTTATAGAGAGTAAAATTTTTTTTTCTTTGATTTCTATGTGTTCTCTGTGACAGATAAATTTTAAAACAGTCTGACACTCTGGTATACAAAGAACTGTATGTCCTTGCTTGTATGATCTCAAATAACATCGATATAATAAACTTCGGTAACATTGCACAGAGTTTGTCCGAATGCTATCTTTTTTTCTGAGTGCACTACTGTGTATGTGATATGATATTTGTGTAAATCAGTTATATATTAAATTAGCATATCCATGATATGTCATACACACATATTTATCCTATTTAATGATTTTCAGCAAATATGTATTGAGAATCTCTGATGTTGTGGACGCTAGAGTTGCAGCAGTGAGCTCAACATGGTCTCTACCCTCATGAACAGTACACACACTTAAGCATTTGCTGTAGATGTGAACAGTTTTCTCCACAAAGAATGCAACCATTTAGGACAATTTAGACAGAAATGGAAAAATAGAACTCCTGTTAATCAAGGTCTTTTTAAAACAGTGGACTGCCTCTTTAGTTTAGAAAGAAACTAATCTCAAATAAATTTGAATACCATGCCTAGGCATCTTTTTTTCATTCCTATTTTGAGTCAGTATTGTTCCCTACTGTTAACAAAAGTTAAACTTCTCCTTTCCTCTGATCCTTAATTTATAATTTTAAAAATAGATCTCAGCTGCACTGTGAATGTTATTACCACCAATGGGTTAGCTGTTATGTGGTTTACCGTTCTTTAGATGTCATTAAGTAATATCTTTGAGGTATCTAGTTTTCACACATATCTTTATTTTTCCTAGAAACAATAGCCTTTTTAGGTTGCCAGGAAAAATGGTTTCACTTCATAAATACCATCACCTGGCTGTTAGATTTATATATTATGTACAATTTACAGATGAAAAAAAAATAGTAAATTGAGTGAGTAACCCATTGTTCACTGTTAAACATATAAGAGATGCCCAAATAAGACCTAAGCAAGGTATGCAAAATGGCAAGCTTGCAGAGGGCAATTCATGGACTACTGACCTCCCAAGACAATGTCAAAGATTTTATTAATCTTACAACCATTATAAAAAGAAATGAGAAAACAATAATGGAAATGTAACAATTATCATAATGTGATGATGAAAATAAAAAAAATAAATTTTTAATGGCACAATAAAAGGAAAACATGGTAGAAAAATGTAATAGAACTACATACAATATAACCCATTACCATACATTTAAAAAGGCATTAAATTGCAACTCTTCCCAGCATGGTCACCCAAGTTGAATATCATGAAATGGCTAATGGTTCACTTGATACTTCCCAAAGTTTAGAGAGCAGCAGGGGTAGAAAAATTCATTTGTCATTTGAGCCTTTATGAACGACTAAGAGAATTATGTTCTCCACATTCACCGTACAATGGCAGGAAGAGTGGGAGGCACCGGGTAGAGCCTGTGACATCCAGCGCAAGAATTGAAAGATGCACAGCTGTTGGTGAAGGAAGGGAATGTTGTCATTTCGTGTTGGCGGAGAAACACTATCTTCTGGAAGGAAAGACAGGATCCTGGCAGGAAAGAATTTTAGATCACGTAATACTGAAATCACTGATGCTGAAAATAGTACCGAAGTAGCCTTGAGTCTGTTCAGCAATAACCAGCCCAACATTGGTTCTCCCCATTCCTCATGTGTATATTTGCAAAACCACAGTACCACAAGTAGGAATTGGTTACCAAACGTGGCTGTGCGTAACCACTCACAACTATGGGAGATTTCCTCTAAAATAATTTTGCTTCACTCACATGAAAGGCTGTTTTGAAAAACTTTACATGCAAAAAAAAGTTACAGGATATGATTGATGAAAACTTTAACAGAATTTTCATAAAGCCCTTAGAGATCAAGTAGTGAAAGAAGATCAGAAATTGAAGGTACTATTAGGGATTTAAAAACCACTTATTGAAGAAAAAACAAGATGCTTTGGGACACTGTGTATGTGATACAAGGTAAATGGATACTCTGAAGGCTGCCGTGTGAGTCAAGTGGTTCAGGATATTTATGACCTGGGGGCAGGGGGCGGGGGTGGAGAGAGGAGGGAAGAGAGGGAGGGGTAAATTGCAAAATCTGCTAGTGATACAAGACTATTTAGATTGAGTATTGGTAGAAGCCCAGAACCCAATTTCAGATTTGAAATACATATTTTTAAATTCCTAAGATATGTAAGGAGTTTAAAAATTATTGAGAGCGCATACACATAAGGATAATTTTACTGCTTACCTCATTTAGTAGATATTATATTCAGTCTCAAATAAGCCAGGGTTTTAGTCACTGGCCAAGAAATTTCTGTAAAGTTTGTGAGGTACTGAAATCCTTGGATGTATTTTACCGGGTGCTTTAAATGTAATATATAAAGCATTACTGAGGAGAAATTATAAAAATTATAACCCTATAACCCTTTCAATTTTAAAATGAGTTATCTGTATATTAAGTGCTGATGGTGTAAGTTAAAAGTACATAGAGAGAGTTTAAATATATGAGTAGGGCACAGAATGAGTACCCTTATTTTTCATTTTCTCTGGCCACTTTCAGGCATAATACAGATCAATTAACTTTCTAATCCATTAATAAGGATGGGTTCTCATCTGAATGTGCTCAAATGAAAGTCTAAAAATATCCCAGTTCAAGACTGCAGTGGTTTCTTTTTTTTGCCTATTTGTGTCGACTGACATTTGATTGCTGAAATCAAGTCATACTCTATCTAGGTGTAACCTTTCTGTACTGTATGCGAGGGTGTAGACTTTGTATGTCTTACTGAAAAAAAAATGTTGTTTTTGTGATTGTGTACTTTGTGACATTGGCGAATTTATCCAGAAAATTTATAGTAAAAAAGCTGCATAGGTTACTGGGTGTCTGATGGAGATGTGACCCGATGTGGAGTGTTAAGTGTGCTGGTATATAGAAGAATCTGAAAATAAAGTACTTGTCTCCATTAGAAAAACAAAACAGATGATAATGTGCTAAAATCATGGAATTGTCAAATTAAACAGTGTTAGTAGGAACCAATGATAAAAGGATTCTCTAATATGCAACTACTAGGGCATTTCTGCTAGCTGTTATGGAAGACATACTTGAAGAAATCATCTGATACTCTTTGAAAATATAAATAAATTTTTTAAAAGGAAAAAAAGAAGAAAGCTAGGAGGAAAAAAA
The DNA here is from genome assembly GCF_014898765.1 of Herpailurus yagouaroundi. NCBI lineage: Eukaryota > Metazoa > Chordata > Mammalia > Carnivora > Felidae > Herpailurus > Herpailurus yagouaroundi. The sequence goes on from NW_024412388.1 coordinate 69,666,465, forward strand.
AAAGGTAGGGACTAGTACTTTTTAAGATTTAAGTTTAGGAGCTAAGCCTTGTCAGTTTTTATTGGTTAATAAGATTGAGGAAATAGGTGCCAAGTATAGGTGGTAAGGAGACTATATTCTGGATACAGCCCTAACGGCCTTCAAAGTGTATATCTTTTTCATGATATCCTTTTTCTCCCCCTTACTTGACATTCTCTCAGAGGATTTAGTCCAATGTTTCCAGTTTAACTTGCACCTAGGTCCTGATGACATCTAAATAAATATTTCCAGCCTCAACATCTCTCAGAAACTCCAGCTCTGAATTTGACTGGACATATGTACTTAGATGTTTTAAAGGCATCTCAGACCTAACCTATTTGTTGCATTCCCATTCCCTCTATTTCAAAGCTTCCTGTGTTCATTACTGTAATTAATGCACCTGCCATATACCTAATCGCCCAAGCTAAGAGTATCAAAGTCAAGCCTAACTCTTCTCTTTTCATAGTTTGCTAAATCCAATTTATCAACAAATCTTTTCAATTATATATTTTCATTAAAAATTACCAAGCCAAACTCTTTCTGGGTTTTTTTTTTTTTTTATGACATTGCTCTAGAGACCTTTGCCATTTATTTTCTAGACACTTGCCACAGTTTCTTTTTTCTTTTTTTAAATGTTTACTTATTTTTGAGAGAGACAGAGACAGAATGCGAGTGGGTTAGGGGCAGAGAGAGAGAGAGAGAGAGACAGAATCCGAAACAGGCTCCAGACTCTGAGCTCAGTATAGAGTCTGACATGGGGCTTGCACTCATGAGCTGTGAAATCATGACCTGAGCTGAAGTCAGATGCTCAACCGACTGAGCCACCCAGGTGTCCCGCCACAGTTTCCAGTATTCCAGTTCCAGTAACTGTATTGAGTCTTTTTCCTTCTTATGTCTGTGTTCCACATTACTCCCACGAATATTTCCTAAACAGACATACACATCTCTACTCATTCTTTGCAAAAACTTTTCATGGTTCTTACATTATTAAAGAAGTAGTCCAAAATCCTTAGCTTGTACTGCACACTCCAGGAACATTGAAGTTAGTGGTTATTTCATGAGAAAGGCATGATTTTATGCCTCATTTTCTTGCTCTAGAAATTCCCTCCTCTTAGAATTACCTTCTGTCCAATCTCTTCATATGGAACTTGTAAAACGTATGGTTATCTTTTAACTCCCAAACCAAATACCACGTCTTCTGTCAGACTTCTCTTCTTCTCCTCTTACAGAGTTCTTTTTTCTTCTACATTGATTTAATTTGCTTAATGCCTTTGTTAAAACATGAACCAGTTTGTATTAGATGTTTTTGTTTATTTGATTCTGTTTATTCTTTTCTCTTCCATTATTTCTCTTTGACTTTTTCTTTTAATCCTGTTCTCTTCCTTTTGATCCTGTAAGATCTTTGAAGTCAAGGACCTTTGTATAACTAGTGCCAAGCACCAAATTAAAAATGTAGCAGGGCCTCTGTAAAGGTAAAATGAGTGAACCAAATAATCTTAGAATGAGAGAGAGACATGAAAATGGAAACCTAAGAGATTTGAGCAGTCAGTGCAGACTATGGGGGAAAAATGTTGAATAGGAATAAGTTCAACTGAGATTGGAGACCTTTCTTATGGGTATAACCAGTGCTGGAGGTAAGTGTGGCCCAATAAAAAGGGGAGAAAAGACAATTTAAACTTTTGGTAACAATGATTTGGTCAAAGTGATTGTCCAAAGGGTCCCAGAGAGTAGTCAGATAAATGAATCAAGATTGACCAACTGATCAAGGTGAGCCTGAGACCATGAGCATTCTTCACTTGTGTAAATTTCTGGAGAAGAGGCACCATCTTGGGAAAATCAGTCTTCATGCAAAGTAAAGAGTAGAGGTAATGTTTTAGGAAAAGATTCTCATGATTTCCAAGTTTGTTAGCAAAAAATGGGAGTGCTTGTAAAATTGGTATGCCAATGCTTTGGCTTTGGACCTTTGATGATTGGACTGAATAAATTAATAGGTAGATAGGAGCAGCAGTAAAAATGTAGTTCACAGGGATGGGATGGGCTCATTGGTTCAATTGGAAGTAAATGTTACTGATCTCTTCCTTTCTTTCTTTCTTTCTTTCTTTTTCTGCTGGACCCTTCCCATTAGCAAAAAATTCTTTTGCACAAAAAATCTAATTTTTCTTTGTTTACTTAACTCTCCATCTACCACCCCATTTCTTTCCTTACTTTTATAACAAACTCCTTGAAAAATTTATGTTCATTCTGTTTAATTTTTCTTTTCCATTGTCCCTTCATCCCAAGATTTTGTTTCCATGACTCCATTGCAAATTCATCTTTTCAAGTTCACCAAAGACCTTTTAGTGATTAATTCTAACTCATAATTCTTGGTCCTCTTTCTAACTAACCTATTTGATGAAGTTGATCCCTCGATGATCACTTCCTCTTAAAATGATTTTTTTTTTTTTTTTCACTTGACTTCTAGGACACCACATTTCCTTGGTTTTCCTTCAACTTCACTGACTGGTCCTTTCCAGTTTCCTATGTTTGTTGTCATTTCTATTGTAAACCTTTGAGCACTCCAGGGATCAATGCTTGGATATGTTCTTTCTCTATTTCATTAAATTATGCTCACTTCCTAGATTATCTTATCTATTCTTGTGGCTCTAATTGCTACATATCACTGAGAACTCCCAAGTATATATTTTCAGTCTAGTTATCCCTTTTAACTCTAGACTCAACTGTGTACTTTACATCTTAACTCAGAGAAACAGTTGGCATCTCACACTTAATATATCGAAAACCACATTCCCAATCTTCCTCCTCAACCTATGCTTCTTATAATGGTTCTCATCTAATTTAATTGCAATTCTGTTTTCCAGTTGCTTAGGCTAAAGTTCTTATAATCCCTGGTTCATCTCTTTGCCTCACACCTCACATTTATTCTGACAGCAGACTCTACGGACTTTCATTTAAAAATACATCTCAAATCTTACCCCTTGTTACCACTTTGCCATTCCCTGTCTGGTCATACCCATCAATGTCTATCATATGATTATGTTGCAGTAGGCCTCATAAGTAGTTTGCTGCCTCATTTCAAACTATTTTCAGTATCACAGCCAGAATGAACCTGTGTAATCATCAATCAAAAAGCCTAATAGGCCTGTGCCCCAACCCACTCTCATATCCACCCTGATTTGTCTAATGGGACGCTTACCTTTTCACTGACCTGACCTCTTTAGAGTTCCTCAAACATAGTAGGCAAACTCCTGCCTCAGTTCTTTTGTACTTGCAGCTTTCTCTCCCTAGACTGCTTTTCCCTAAGATAGCAAAACAATTTGCTGTCTGACTTCTGTCAACTCTCTGTCCCAATTTCACCTTCCCAGTGAACCATTCCCTGGCTACCTGATCTGCAGTTCTAAAAACTACTGTCTTCCCCTCTTCCCTGCTTTATTGTTTCACTTAGCACTTACCTAGATAACAAGTACTTAGACAGGACTTGCCACGAGCAAGGCACTGTTCTACGCTCTGCAGAAAATATTAGCTTATTTAATGATCATAATAACAACCCTTTGAGCTTGGCAATATCATTAGTCCCATTTTAGATATGAGAAAACTAGAAACTGGATTGGTTAAGTGACCCATCCACTGTCTAGATGGCTTTGTAAGTTGTACTCCTTACCACCCTATTAGGCAGCCTCTCGCCATGTCCACATTCTACATCTGTTACTTATTGATCTTTTAGATTCTCTGTCTCACAAAGTATTGGCCAAAATGGTGTAGGCTCAATGTGATGGGTAAAACTTCTAGGGTGTGTCCAAAATGAAAACAGAACCAAAACACAAGGAAATATAAAATTCCTACTCAGACTTTATATTCTTTCTCTTTCTCACAGAGGATCTAGTGAAGAACTCTGAGATCTTTTTTTTTTTTTTCAACTTTTTTTTTTTATTTATTTTTGGGACAGAGAGAGACAGAGCATGAACGGGGGAGGGGCAGAGAGAGAGGGAGACACAGAATCGGAAACAGGCTCCAGGCTCCGAGCCATCAGCCCAGAGCCTGACGCGGGGCTCGAACTCACGGACCGCGAGATCGTGACCTGGCTGAAGTCGGACGCTTAACCGGCTGCGCCACCCAGGCGCCCCAAGAACTCTGAGATCTTTATGGGTGGAATGGGGCAATTGTGGGAGAAATGACTCAGTGACTGACCAGGAACACCTGCATGGGATCATTGCATGAACAATCCAAAAATTTAGGGGTTGGCCTTCCATGAATAACACAGGAATCGTTCATATATAGGGGATAGTTGAAGATAGTGATTAAAATCAGTGAAAGATTCAAAAAAAGATTGAAGAATAAAGAACTCAGTGCAGGGTCCTGAGAAACACAACTGAATATAAGAGATTGAAAAACCAATCAAAGAGATAAAAGTAGACAATAATTTAAGATTGTTTATTGCCACTGATCAAAGCACAAAAAAATCTCCATAAAAAGTATGTTAAGATCAGTCAGAAAATGCCATTTAGAATTACTGGAAAGAGGTTATTGCTAAATTACTGGAACATAATTGCTAGAAGTTTATTTAAAACAACAGTAACCTTTTAAAATTAGATTATTTTGTGGGGTTTTTTTGGTGTTAAGTTGTAGGAGTTCTTTATATATTTTGGATATTAATTCCTTATCAGCTATATCATTTGCAAATATCTTTTCCCATTTTGTAGGTTGCCTTTTCATTTTGTTGATGATTTCTTCCATGTGCAAAAGCCTTTTAGTCTGATTTAGTTGCAGTTGTTTATTTTTGCTTTTGTTTCCCTTGCTTGGGGAGACAGATCCAGAAAAATATTGCTAAGGACAACATTCAAGAATTTACTGCCTATGTTTTCTTTTAAGAGTTTTATGGCTTCAGGTTTTACATTTAGGTCTTTAATCCAGTTTTAGTTTATTTTTTTGTGTTTGATGTAAAAGAATAGTCCAGTTTCATTCTTTTGCATGTAGCTTTCTAGTTTTTCCCAATACTTTTTATTGAAAAGACTGTCTTTTCCCCATATTATATCCTTGCCTTGCCTTGCCTTGACTTCTTTGTTGTAGATTAATTGACCATATATGTGTGTGTATTTCTGGCTAGAGGACATCTTTCCAAAGAAGATATATAGATGGCCAACAGATACACAAAATGCTCAAAAATCATTAATCTTAGGGAAATGTGAATCAAAACCACAATGAGATATCACCTCACATTAGTCAGGATGGCTAGTATCAAAAAGAAATAACAAATGTTGGCAAGGCTTTAAAGAAAGGGAACCCTTGTGTACCATTGATGGGAATGTAAATTGTGTAACCACTATGGAAAATAGTATGGAGGTTCCTTAAAATAATTAAAAGTAGAAATATCATATGATCTAGTAATTCCACTTCTGGGTATTTACTTGAAGAAAATGAAAGCATTAATTCAAAAAGATGCATGCACTCCTATGTTTATTGCAACATTATTTACAGTAGCCAAGATACGGAAGCAACCTAAGTGTCCATTGATAGATGAATGGAAAAAGATGTGGTATATGCAATGGAATATTATTCAGCCATAAAAAAGATTGAAATTTTGCCATTTGTGACCACAGGGATGGACCGAGAGAATATTATACTAACTGAAATAAGCCAGACAAAGACAAATACCACTGGATTTTACTTATATGTGGAATCTAAAAAACAAAACAAAGAGTAGTAAATATAGAGAATGAACTGATAGTTCTGGGGCAGGGTGGGAGGTAGGTGAAATAGGTAAAAGAAATTAAAAGGTACAAATATCTAATTACTGAATTAAAAAAGAGAATAACCTAAAAAAAAAAAAAAACCAAACTTTTGAAAATGGAAACACAAGAGCCAATATGGAGAGGTTAACTGAACAAACAAGGGAGAGAACTGTGATATTAAATCATCATAAAAAATGCAAGGGAATAATGTTTATAGTACAGGTAAAATTAGGAAGAGAGAATAAATTAGGAAGAGAGAAACTTTGAAGAGAAAGATAAGAAAAAAGAGAACCATCTTGATGCAGAACATGTTTTATGTTCCTTTTTTTTTTTTCCAAGATAATAAAGAGGCAGTGTTCTGACTGAATTTGGGAATGGAAAATAACACTTACATTGGTCAGTATGGATTAGAGCTCTTCTATAAAAGGGTCACGAGGGAATTCTAAAACCTTCTTGATGTGAACTGTGACCATTTCCAATTACAAATAGAAATGTAGAATCAAAGAAGAAAATTTATATGTACCATAATGTATTTTGGAGCCATTTAAAATACATCTGTCTCTTCCAGTTCTAATTAGGCAGCTAATTTGAATTGGGTAGCTATATTGGTGTGAAGAATTGTGGACAAATAGCATAAAGACATATTTTCTTTTATCAAGTAAAATGTCCAGTAAATGGCAATGATAAGCAATTCTTAAACATTTCTTTTTTTTTTTTTCATTTTTTCCCCACATATTTGATGTTTATTTATTTTTGAGAGAGAGAGAGAGAGACAGAGTGCGAGCAGGGGAGGGGCAGAGAGAGAGGGAGACACAGAATCCAAAGCGGGCTCCAGGCTCCGAGCTGTCAGCACAGAGCCCAATACAGGGCTTGAACTCATGAACCATGAGATCATGACCTGAGCTAAAGTCGGATGCTTAACTGACTGAGCCACCCATGCGCCACCCCACCCCCCTTTTTTAAACACTGTTTTTGATTTTTTTTTTTTTTGAGAGAGAGACAGAGTGAGAGCAGGGGATTCAATTTTTTTTTTTAATGTTTATTTTTGAGAGAGACAGAGCATGCGGGGGGAGGGGCAGAGAGAGAGGGAGACACAGAATTTGAAGCAGGCTCCAGGCTCTGAGCTATCAGCATAGAGCCCAATGTGGGGCTCGAACTTATGGCCGCAAGATCATGACCTGAGCCAAAGTTGGATGCTTAATTCACTGAGCCACCCAGGAGCCCTAAGAAAAGCAATTCTCTTAACCTAATGTGTTCTTATTCAGGCATAGGAAGTTGGTGAACAATAATTGACCATGTTTATCACTTCTTGTTTTTTTGTTTGTTTTGTTGTTGTTGTTTTCTTGGAAAACCTCTTCATTAAGCTGCTAGTGAGATTAGGAAAATCATGTATTTGGTAAAATAAAGGCAGAATCAGACATATTTGCCCTCTGGATCTTAGTTTTCCAATGTAGATTCACTAATCACCAAGGTCCACTCAAGGTATGAAAAGAACTCTCTAATTCCACAGGTATAGCACTTTTCATTTATTTTAAACTTACAGAGAAGATTACTCAGTCAGACAAAAACAGGTAAGCAGGTGACCATTCTCTGATGTTAGAGGAAAGAAGTATAATACAGATTTTCTACACTAAGATAAGCATGAGCATTGGTAAAGTCTCCTTCTCTTCTCTTCCCCCAGACAAGGACTAAAGGCTACTTCCGTCATATCTTAAAATGTCCAGCAACAACCTAAATGCTAATCCTGATTTTGAAAATGTTATTATTTTGTTTCTCTGGTTAATGCTGAATGACATTTAGGAAAATGCTGTCACGAGGAAAGATACAAGTTCTTTGTTTATAGACAAGGATCAATATGATAAATGATGTCACATTTGTTTTCTAAGTAACCCCTGTAGTGTCTTGAGTGATTATACAATTTGTGTGCAAACTTGGGGAATAATAGTATTGGTATTCATAATACAGCACAGTGTCTTCTTAAAGCCTAATAGAATTTCCAGTAATATTCTGCCTGGCATAAGGACTGTCTCAGAAACTGACTCGTCTTTTACCGTAAACTAGCTATGTCAACTCCAAGACTCTTGAGTATGTTGAGATAGAGGTCAAACCATGTTACTACAAGGTGGAATTTTAATTGTAGTCAGTTAACGTAACTGCTGCAACGGGTTTAAGAAAAACATTGTTTAGCCGAAATAAAGGAGCATTTTGTTAAGAAATTTTGTGACAGTCAGCAGCAATAACCCTGTGGTTTATTAAACAGAAATCTTCCATGATTAAGCCGGCAAAGGGGGAGACTTCAGCCTTGATCACCTCATTTTACTCTTTTTTGCGGTTTTGAGGAAATGAAACAAACCTTGGTAGGGAGCAGATCAAAGGTTAGCAAGAGGAGATAGCATCATTCTCTTTCCTGATTAGTCCATGAGGGCAATTAAGCAAGAGCCATAAAGTAGAATTATTCTTTTGCTCATTTTGGGGGGGGTGGAAATTTGGTATGTTATATAATCACAATATTTCTGAATGCTATTTTACATGTTCACATGCCTAAGGTCTCTTACTAATTGGGATATCTTTGCGTGGAACTCCTGTAGGGATGACATATCTTGCTGAGGGGACCATGTTGGGTATAAGACAGGCGGGAAGATACTTTTTACACTTTAATAATTTCTCTGCGCTTTTTAAGTTTTGCATAGGTCAATTAACTCCTCCATCTATTATTAAGCATTGGCCAGATCTGCTTTTGTTTGTTAATTGTGCTTCATATCTGACATTATAGATCATGTGCAAGGGGGTGGCTGCCTGTCAGATTCCTGAGTCTGTCTTTTGGTCTGGTGCCATGGGCGAGGGACTCACATGGGCAGGACACAGGAATTTTTTATTCAGCTGAAAATTACTAAATCGAGCCATGGGAGAAAACCACCTCTGTTTCAGAAAGTGTTAAAGCCTGGGCTGAGTGATTCCATCTCAATATCATAAGGCAGAAGAACACTGGTTTGTATTCAGGAGACCCTAGATTCAAATCTTGGCTCCATTATGTAAAAGCTAGACAAGTCCCTTAATCTGCCTGTGTCTCGGTTTTCTCATTTGTAGAGTAAGAATCGATTGCTTAGAATTGTTATGAAAGTTAAGGGAGGAAATTTGTAGAAATTTATTTAACACCATACTCATCCAGAAGATGCTCAGTCTGAATCCTGAAGCAGTTCAGACTGAACTTCCACTTTCTAAAGGCTGTATAATCATCTAGTTCTGCTAAGACAAATGCAGAGAGTTAATGTGCCAGCAGAGGACCTGTCTATACTGTTGGAGACACTGGGGTCTGTGGCAAATGGATGGGAAAGGCTGAGGCCAAAGTGGAAGCCATAAACAGATTTTGGTTTAACTTGGCGGGGTTTGTTCAGTAAGTACAAGTTCAAGCCAGGGAGAAGGGTGTAGTTAATAAGAAACAAGAGGATTTTGACTAGGAGCCTGGATACAGATATAACTAGGACTTACCTACTTAGTGAATCTATAAAGATGCAGAGATGTCACTTGGGATGACGATAGGGGCTTTCTAACCTTTGTTCTGGTTATGAACAGCTTTCTTGGTATGAGAGGTTAAAGGCTGTGGGTTTAGGCTGTGCAGAGAGAGATGGGATCCTGCCAGCACCAATAATAACAATAAAGGGCTGTGTACTCTGAGTGGTTTTCCCAGTTGACACAGCTTAGCTAGGTTCTCCTAGCTAAGGGAGATCTTTTTTGTTTGTTTTTTTCATGGGATCTTATGTGATAAAGATTTCTGAATTAGGGGTACTAATTCTGAATTAGAAGCCAGTGACTTCTAGAGTTGTCTCACTAGAACATCCTTTTATCCCTGGTGTTAAGTGGTTATTGGCCACATCTCAGGAAACAGTCTGACCTAAAGCTTAAACAATAAGCATTAACTTAATGAACTAAAATCAGTAAGTATAAACTAGTACAATTTGGGAAGTGGGGCAGACATTAAGAAAAATGACTATCCATTTAGTATCATCTCTTCCTTTGGATTCTACAGATTATGTCAAGTTAGGATATAGGCATTCCAAGAGATAGAAGATGCTTTCTCACATTGTTCAGTGTTTATTATTTAACGATGCATAATATGTCATCTCAACTGTATTTCCATTTGCCTTCGATAACTCTGTGTACTACATACAAACATACCCATAGAGCTAAATTGTACTTGTCAGTATTGACGTTATTTAAATATTTTTTTCAATGCAATTAATATTGTTTATCAATGAAAAAAATGGATTGGAAGGGTGAGAATTACTGACATATTTTCTCTCCTCTTTTCCTTTCTTCCTTCAGAAGTTTTGTAAGCATTCCTATCAGCACGAAACAGGTGAGGATCCCACTGGGCACAGGGTAATCCTTGTGGATAAATGGTACATATCGAAAAATCTGTTGACTTATCATCTAGCGACAGCTGCCCAACTACCTTTCTCCCTACTGCGAGAGTCCCTGGCTGAATCATCAGAAGTTGATTAATAATCAAAAAAGTAGAAGCTGCTAGGGTGTAGGAAATAGGCGCTCACTTACACAGTACAGCTGAGAACAAAATTGGCACAATTTTTTTCTGGACAAGAGTTGGCCTATATATTAGCAGCCTTTAAAATATGGTTACTCTTTGACCTTGCAGTTTCACATTTGTGAAATTATTCAGAAGAAATAATCAGATAAATGTGCAAATATAGAAGTCCAAGGATGTTCACTGCAGCATTGTTTATAATAATGGAAAATTGGAAACCTATCTAAAATGGTCAGTAAAAAGGACCTTATTATGATACTTTTCTATGACAGAGTAATATGTACACATTACAAAATTTTATAAAAAATGCATAATCATATAGGAAAATATTCGTGAACTAGTATCAAGTGAAAAAAGCGAAATGGAAAACTGTATGTTTAGGTAGTAGCATTCTATTTTTGTAATAAATATGCAGATTTAGATACTTAAAAAAAACCCCACAGTACCATGTATCAAAAAGCACGAGAGTTACATTAGTGCTATAATAGGTGATTTTTTTTCTTATGCTTTTCTGTCATAAACATGTATTAATTTTGCCATCACTTAAAGGTAATTGTGATATTGAGCGCATCCCTTTTTTCTAGAATTGTAATGCCATCAGCAGTGATTTTTATCTCTTTTGTTCATTGCTGTGTGTTCAACACCTAGAAGAATGTGTAACTATAGTTAGGGGCTTAATAAATATCTGTTTAATGAATGAATTCTCACTCTGTTCTATTATTCTCAAACATTACCATACCAGAGAGCCAGCACCTTCTTAGGACAGTTGTGTTGAAATGAACAGAAGCTCAAAATGATCCAGCCCCCCCAAAATAGTCTTAATTTCTAGAACAGTCCTAGAGACTGAAGGTCATATTTTAATGCTCTAAGATTCCCCAATTTATGCTCTAATACCCCAGTTTAGTTTATATTATTATTATTTTTAACGTCTATTCTATTTTTGAAAGAGGGAGAGCATGTGAGCAGGGGAGGGGCAGAGAGAGAGAGGGAGAGAAAGAATCCCAAGTGGGCTCCATGCTGACAGCAGCAAGCCCCATGTGGGGCTTGAATTCACAAACTGTGAGATCATGACCTGAGCCGAAGTCAGACACTTGACCAACTGAGCCACCCAGGTGCCCCTAGTTTATATTATTTGTATAATTTGGGGTGGGAACCAGGATTTAAAGAAATAACAAATGGCCGTGCATAAAAATGAAGTTCCTCATTTCATTTATCTTTTTTTATGCAACAAAAATTATCACATGCTTATTTTTATTGTGTGTTGAAAACATTTGGGGGGAGTATAACAGCAAATATGTAAACACTTGTAGTTTAAGTTTGTTGTATTTTTGGTTGCCCACCATCTTCTGGATACCCTTTTTATGCATGGGGAATCTCTCCCTTTATGAGATCTCAATCTCCAAGGCAGACACCAGAAACTTAAATTTTAAACTTCGTTTACAGCTATAGCTCGAGAATTTTTTGTAGATTTCTCCCATCAAATGTTCCCAAGCAAGGTTTTGATTAGGAAACATACTGCAGGAAGAAAGAAGCACGGTGCAGTATCTATTTTTCTGGTGAAGGTGACTGAGAAGTAGCCAGTGTTATATGTCTCAGTTCTAACAGTTAGGCCTGGGGATTTATAGGCAGGAAAATCTGGGGTTCCCAGCAGCAGCAGAAAACTGTTCTGTGAGCAATTATGTCATTGTAATTTGGATATTGTCCTAGTTAGATCACTTCCAGTGATTCTCTGACCTTCCCCCAAATCCTGTGAATTGCCTACTATTGTTCCATAGTATGTTTCTCCTTCTAAGAGTAACAGAACTCCCAATAAAAGGCTTCTTACGATCTTTTCTTCTCTCTCCTCTCTTCTCCTCATCTACAGGATGGCTATATAGTTATACCACAAAGTCTACTACCCCACTGGCACTGCACTCAAGTATTCTGCATCTCTGTCCACTACAGTAGTTGAACTATATGTCCCTGGCCCACAATGGCCATCTCGGTTTTTTTTCATCCTGGATCCCACCGTCTCTCTCCGACTAAAGGACATGGCAATTAGCCCCTCTCAACTCCACATCACCAGCATTCTTTCCCATTGGTGTAATGAATGTTGTAATATATTGTAACGATAATTATCCATTGCCCTCACTGCCCTCTCCAGTGAATTAACCATTTCCCTTCTCTCTGCTAAAACAAACTCCCTCAAGAGTTGCCAGTATTCATAGTTTTCACATCCCTGCCTCTGCAGCCATCCCAGGACAAGCTGCCACCACCAGTTTCCATCTGGACCACCGCAGTAGCCTCTTGTATGTCTCTTTGCTTTCTCACTGACAAATATGTGCTCTACTCAAAGCAGCTGTGGTGAGATTTTAGAAATAAGGTCAAGTCACATCTTGCTCAGAATTTCCCAATGCTTTTATCTCACTAACATACAAGTTGCAAGTCCTTGCCATTTGGCACCAGGCTACTTTTTTGACCTTATCTCCCATTTCTCTCACCCTCTTCCATTACCTCTGTTCCTTATTTTTTCTCTAAACTTCCACGAATGCCTTTACATCCAAGCCTGTGCATTCACTGCCCCTTCTTCCTCGGATACTCTTCTTCTAGGTAGTCACTTAATTTTGAGATTTGCTCAAATGCTCCGCTCTCTTGGAGGATTTTTCTCCTTACCTTACCTGCAACAGTTGTCTTCTGCCCCTAACACCCTTTCTTACCCTGATTTCTTTTTCCTCAGAGAACTTATTACCTCTTCTGTTTTATGTCCTTATTTGCATATTATCTATCTACTCCCACTACAATATTATCTCTATGAGAGCAAGAATGTGGCTTGATCACTGCTGTGTTCCCGGTGCTTAGAGGCATTAGGTAAATATTTGTTGAATGAGTGCCTGGGATCTTATGAGAGCAAAGAGCAGGGAGTGCCATGTATTCTTCCTAGGAGGTTCTTCTCAGTGGAGGTGGTTCTGAAACAAGTACTGAATAATGGGACATATGCCAGGCAACAGGCAAAGAAGAGAGGAGAGGACATTGTAGAAGAGGGAATGGTATGTTCAGGTGCACAGAGAAATGGAAGTTTTAATTCTAGGGGGAAGAGTACTTTCTTTATAGCTAGTGCCCAAGTATGGATGGAGTAGGGAGTGTGATGGAGTTTTCAGAGATAAACCTTGAATGGTAGACACCATGATAAATGTGTTAGGTTTATTCTTGCAAAGTTTAGCAGTATAACTGTATGAATACTGTACCATTCCAAGGATTTTTTCTACATTTTTCATATGCTTATTTTATTGAGAAAGAAATTTTATTGGAAAGAAAATTAAACCACTTTATATTGCTGTGGCCGAAATGATGCAGAACCAAAAATCCAATTACCTAATTTATGTCTTCCTTTCTTAAAAAGCATCGAATGCTTTTAGTAGTATTTTTCAGACTCTACCAAGTGGTATAGCCTCCTATATAATCTATGTATATGAGCTATGCTCATATGAAGTGGCAAATCAGAGATCAAATCCTTCTCCTTCTCTATTTGAATGAATGGTTGTTGGCTTGTGTCAATCTGATTCAAAAATAGTAAAGGAAAAGATTAATTTTCTCATACATAGTGGCTCTTAATCCTTTGACACTGATAAATGCTATGGACAGTCTACCTAGAGAAATATGTGTAAACACACATAAACAGTTTTGAATAAAATTTTAAAAAGTGTTGGATGCACCCTGCGGCCATTCATGTCTCTTTTATGTCCATTGGCTCGGTTACACATGTATCATGTTTCTCACACATATACCATGTTACTCAAAAGGTAGTAAGTCAAAGTAGTATGAAATGAGTCAACTAAATATTTTCAAAATTACACACTTCGGATATATTATTAGCATATGAATGCGTTTTATACATTGGATGTCATTATTTATCCAGTGTGTCTCTGAATGATTTATAAAAACATTGGATTCCCTGAATATATAAAAAATCTTGGAAAATAGTCCCTCAATAAATAAACATAATAGGTATAGAATAGTATTTTAGATTAACTGGATTAAAAAAAAACATAGGCAAAATTAGAATATTCCTAACTTACTGTTAAAGTGGTAAACAAAAATCAGTTAGGTGGAAACTTAAAGTATTTAATCTCAAAAGTTTGCCAAATGGATGGGGACTTTTAGTGATTAGGATGTGTTTGGCTGCAAGTACCAAAAACATATCTCAAAATGCTTAACTCTAGAGAAAGTTTATCACTTCACATGTAAGTCACTGGCATGCAAGATGACTCCAAAGTCAAGTAGTTAAGCAGTTCAACAATGCCAGCAGAGATTAAGGTTCTCTGCATCTTCCCACTCCCACAATTTCAGGGAATTGCCTTGGTTGTCAGGCCAGCTGTTCCTGTGGTCCCATTATGGATGCTACAGTTCCAGGAGGCATTCAGATATGTGACCATCCAGAGGAATAAAATGACAGTCTCTTCTCTGTGTTTCTTACTCTAAGTCCCTCCCCTTTTATGTAGGAGACCTCTCTTCGCAGCCCATTGTCCAAAATGGGTCATATCCATTTGTAAGCCAATCATTGTTAAGGAGAATTGTATAAACTTGATAGAGTTAAATTGTTCATGATTTGCTCTTGAGCTGAGAACAAAAATATATTTTCTGAGGTATAGGTACATGCATAAAACTGGGGTCTCCTTAGCAAATAAGAATGAGGAAATTATGGGTAGGCAACTATTAATCTATCTTGTAAGAGTTGAACAAAAATATGAAGGAAAAATATTTTCGTAGCAAAATAGGGTTAGATTACGTGTCTACAATATTGGCTTCTGTGGGTGATGGAGGAAAAATGTCATGAGATCATTAGCTTTGTAGGCGTTGATTAATGTAATTATTGAATACAAATGGAAGCAATTTTTTTTTCAGAAATATCTATTAATATTTGAGAAGTGTTAATGTTATGATTACCTAGGTACATTTAACGTCTCTGTGATTGATTTCCTCATTTGTAAAATGTGGATAAAGCAACCTTTCCTAGCTATCTCATAGACTTCCTTTGTGAGCCAAAATGATTACATCTGTGAAGGTTCATTGTAAACAATAAAACGAAATTCAAAAGTTGTTAGTCTACTTCTCTCTCAGATTTCAAAGCACTTGACATAAGTGGTCTTATTAAATTAATGTTAGTGAGGTGGTTTACAAGTGCTATGGTATTTCTTGTTTACAAATAAAGCCATTTGGAAATCTTGATTTTCATGGAACCAACATTGTATAGGTAGCCAAGCTAGAAATAGAATCACACCTCATACCTGGCTCAGTTTTCTTCATAAGATTTGACTACCTTGACATTAAAAATAAATTGTAACATTTAGCTATAATTCCTTTTGTCATGGATAACAGTGGCTTTACAACTTTTTGATTGTGAAAGAAAAAAAATAATTTTACATTATAAACCAGTACATGTGTGCAGGTGCATGTACACACAGACTACATATACATCTACACAAATAGAAATATAGAAAACAGATAAAAAACTATTAAACATACTTATTCTATGTGCAATTAGTTCTGACATTTTTTTGTTAAATTTGACTAAAACCTTTGTTGCAACTTATTAAATTGATTTTATGAGCAACCAATAGTTTGTGACCCATAGTTTGTAACACACTACTACGTTCTACTAGTGCTACTCCTTCTACTAGTATAAAAGCAGTGAGGGCATCTGGGTGGCTCAGTCAGTTAAGCATCTGACTTCAGCTCAGGTCATGATCGCATAGCTTGTGAGCTTGAGCCCCACATCGGGCTCTCTGCCTCATGCTGGGTTCTCTGCTGTCATCACGGAACCCACTTTGGATCCTCTGTCTCCCTCGCTCTCTGCTCCTCTCCCACTCTCTCTCATTCTCTCTCTCTCTCTCAAAAATAAACATTAAAAAAAAAAAACACAGTGAAACAGGGATAGCCTAGAGACTTTGGGGCTCTATCCAGTGGAAATCCTACAGATGTGTTTTGTTAGGGCTGGGCAGTGTTTTGTTGCTGTTGTTATTATTATTGGTTTGTTTTTATTAGCCTAAGCTTTACCTCAGAAATACTGAATCATGATATCTAAGAAAAGGCATGGGCATACATATTTTAGAAAATCCTCACAATTGAGAACACAATGTTTTAAATATTTCGTGAGTAATTGCAGTCAATCCTGCGATCTTCCAACCATCAGTATTCTACTGGACTATCCATCAGACTCAACATGTACCAAATTGACCTTAAAATCTCCAAACAAACTCGTCCAGTCCATCTTTTCCTTTCCCTTCAGTGTCCCCACCCCCATATATATATGTTTTGTTCTGTAAGAGTTTCTAGGTCCTACATTTGTATCAGTAGAGGCTGTCACCATATACTCAGCAATAAGCTGGTTTCTCTTCACTCATTTCCCCTCCACAAATGAATTAATTAACATTACTCATTATTTCTGCTATCAAAGTCCCTGCCTTAATGCAAGGCTTCCTCATTCTTTACCTGGACTATTGCATAATTACTGTTATTCTCATCTCTCCTTATTCTCTTCAAATCAGTTCTTGATGCTACCAGCCAGGAGTCTTTGCTTAAGGTGTTTAATGGCTCTGTTTCCCAATAAGATAACTCTAAACTCTTTTTAGCAGCAAAGAGCAAGGTCTTTCTACCCAAGCTTCCGTTTATTTATTTCTCCCACTGTAATCACTGCAGCTCCCATTCATACCTACCTTTAATTTATCATGTTCCCAATATGTACCAGGCTGCCTCATGCTTCTGCACCACTGTGGCCCACGGACAGAGCTCCCTCATTTGACGCCTAGCTCCTATCTTTTCTTTTAATTGACATTCTGTACACTCTGCCTGATTTAGGGAGACACAACTGCATTCAAATTCTGTCTGTGTCTCCTAATCTTTCTAGTGATCTTAGGCAAGTTGCCTTCCTGTACCTTGGTTTGCTGCTTTGACTTGTAGGGCTCTTGCAAGGTTTAGACTTAATATATGGAAATTGAACAGCACAATTTCTGGACATCTACACAGGCATCTTCAAACCCCGATTTCATGTTTGTGAAGTTATGACTAAGTTTTTGTATGGCAAAATGAACACACTTGGAATTATTTGGCTCTGAACAAATAATGGGCTTGTCTAAAAATACACATTTAATTTTGTGTGTATTTATTGAATAACTACCTTATGCCAGATCTGGAGGTAAAAAGTGAATGAACTATTGGCATTTAATCTATATTTTTTGCATCATTGACACACTCTAAAACATTTACTAGAAATTTATACACTTTTGATAATAATAATGACTTCTGTAAAGTATTTTGTAGCATGACATCTTCTTTTTTTTCCTTTTTATGAGTGGCCTCAAAGCCAACAACTTGAAAACTGGCTTAGCTTTGTAAACAAAACATCACAATGCTTTAAAATGGCATGAATTGATCAATTTGAAGAGGTAGTTAGTAAACTGTAGCATTAACTTCGCTCGCAGTGAGAAAATCTTTAATGATCTATAAAGGGGAGCAGATAGCATTTTAATGGAATTTGAAGACGATGCCAATATTTGCAAGAAAAGGAGACTCTTAAACATGGACCACACTGCCTTAGAGCAGGAACAGGGCTTACCACTAGGTCAGTTTTAAATGCAAAGTGGGACAAATTCATCAGAAACCTAGATGTGCAACAGGCAGAAATGGCTTCTGGGGAGAAGAGAGTTAGCTGCAGGGGCTCGTGGCCAAATCTCTCCCTAGTTTTGTAAGTGCTGGAGTCAGGGTGGCTGAGAAGAGGCATTGCCTTTCACAAAGATCTTCTGGACATTGTCCTAATCTCACCTCCCACCCTTTTGGGAAAACAGTACACACAGATCAGTAGGCATGAAGGGTGACATATGCTTGCTATATATAACCAGCCACTGGATTTATCTTGGATAAGTAATAAGAACCAGGGAATAATCCAAGCATATTAGAAGAGTATAAATACACACAACAGAGAAAATTTTTATACAGATTGCGGGGAATTCGAATGAGAGAGGGAGAGAAAATTAGGAAAGTCAAAGTTAAGTTCAGGCTTTAAGGGAAAACAACTAGAGTCTAAGAACTCTGCTTTCTCAGAAATAAGCTGCTAGGAAAAGCAGTTGAAAGCTAAGACACAGAGAAGGCACTCATTTCCAGATGACAAAACCTAAGATGTATTATTGCTCTAGACTGATCCTCTGTCGGAGCAAGATTGAATGGATAACCTATTTGGTCTTTCCATTTCTAGCTCTTTTTCATTTCCACTTCCATTATTCTATGAATATACAAGAAAGGGAAATATAATATTGTTAAAGCTCAGGTATGATTTATTGACTCACTGTATCTTTAAGATAACACATGTACATTGTGTTGTTATACTTGATAGCACGTTTTTTTTTTTTTCATGAATAGTCGTGAATAGAGTAAACAGACTCATAAAGCCTGTTTAAAGTGTCAGCGGGTAAGTTACTGCCGATGGTGTCTTGGGGCTGCGTTAACTTAGACATGTAATTTTTCTTTCTTCCTCTTCCCTCTCGCTTCCCCTTTTTAATTAATAGATCTTCTCATTCATGAGCATTTAGCATCACCTTGTTTGCTTGATGCAATTCCCTTTGGGGGTTTCCTCTGTGGATGTAGTAGAAGGACATAGGGGAAACAGTTTGATGAATCACAATTTGTTGAAGGCAGTAATGGTAGCAGCGATAGAAAAATGGAATATTTGCAAAATGCCAGAGGTGAAGGAATAGGACACACATGATTAAAGTTGCCATAAAATCAAAGCTGTCAAAGCAACAAAAGCCGTAAAAAAGAAATATTCTGGCAACGTCAGTCTCCCCACACATCCAGGGGTGCCATGAAGCATATTACTAAAGAAAGTCCGTTAGGAGTAGAGGAAGACATTTTTCCCACTGACTATGAAAACATATGCTGAACTATAAATGTTCTCTGCCCCAGGAATTTTAGCTTGAGCGTCTTGGGACTGCAACCTTAAAACACCATTTGGAAAGCAAACACTAGTGACACTATTTCAAGGGGCTGAAAAAAGAAGGGAGGAGGGGATGTAGTAGGAAAGGTGATTTGGGGAAGCATATTCAAAGGCTGAGGCTGACTTTGGGGAACCCCGGTAGAGGATGTAGAATCTTGCATTCAGTAGTACCTGTGTTGTCTTTTCATAAAGATAGTGTTACTGTGGAGCTGGAAGCATGGAAAATGCCTCCATTTCCTTCCCAGAATTCACAACTAGGGGGCAGGTGGAGTCTGCTGAGTGATATGCAAAGTGTATGTCTAGAACCAAAAGGTAATTATTCCCTACCTGATGAGATCCAAGCTACTTTGGCATATGTGATTGGTTAGAAAGGGAAATGATCTGGAAACGTCCTAGAGTAGCCTAAAAACCTAAAGGTATACCAGGAAGGGATTGCACTGCTTGCTTTTGCTGCGCTTGATGGAAAGCTCTGCCTGACTGGAAGGTAGACTCTTAACATTAGAAATAAATTCTAAAGTTATGGGCAGGGGCGCCTGGGTGGCTCAGTCGGTTAAGCATCCAACTTTGGCTCAGGTCACCATCTCACAGTTCGTGGGTTTGAGACAGCTCAGAGCCTGGAGCCTGCTTCGGATTCTGCCTCCCTCTTTCTCTGTCCTTCCCCCACTCACACTCTGTCTGTCTCTCTCAAAAATAAATAAACATTAAAAGATAAAAAAATAAAGTTATGGTCTGGGTTTGAGTGAGACAACAGATTTGGAGTTTGGTTTTAAACAGAAGCAAGTTGTTACATAGCTCCTTGTATGGAAAATATACGCATATATATATTTTTTTAAATCGCACTATTTCTGCCAGGCTATTAGTGGTATAGTTTAAAATACTTTTGTGAATACATAAAAGTACAGTAGTCCCCATATATCTGTTCCAAGACCTCCTATAGATGCCTGAAACTGCAGATAATACTAAACAGTATATATATACTGTTTTTTTCTTACATATACATACCTCTGACAAAGTATAATTTATAAATCAGGCACAGTAAGAGATTAGCAACAAGCACTAATAAAAGAGAATGATCACAATAATACTATTAAAAAGTTAAATGAGGGGCGCCTGGGTGGCGCAGTCGGTTAAGCGTCCGACTTCAGCCAGGTCACGATCTCGCGGTCCGGGAGTTCGAGCCC
>NW_024412388.1:69686997-69700093 GCF_014898765.1 Herpailurus yagouaroundi
AATGAACATAGTCTCCCTCTCCCCCCCGCCCCCCCAAGATATTGTACTTCTCACTCTTCTTCTTGTGATAACGTGAGATGCCTCTGTGATGATGTGAAGTGAGGTGAATGAGGTAGGCATTGTGCTACTATTGACCTTCAGGCCATATGTCAGAAGGATGATCTGCTTCCTGGCTGCAACTGACCACAAGTGACTGAAACCAAGGAAAGTGAAACCATGGATAAGGGGGAACTACTGTATTCCTTGGAGGCTTGCTGAACTTGATTGCATTCAGAAAGCTTTCAGAAACCATGAACCCATGACCATTTTCTAATGAGGAGCTCATTTTCCTTTCCTACAAACTTTTTTGAAACCTCCAGTAGGAGTGGTAATGAGGGAGTGAGGGTGAAAATGCAAAGCTGGAAGAAATTGAAGAACCCACCTGCAGTTCATGTGCTCTCCTCCCAGAGGGGCATTCCAGAAGACTCAGGAAACACTGTGCTGAAAACCAGTTATTGGGACACAAGATCTGTGTCAAAAGACCCTCAAAGGCTTTAAATCCTCTACAGATTCTTTTTGTTAATTGCCGTCTATACTTTTCCAGGAAGATTTCTTTTACTGACACTCATGGCTACTTGGGGCCACTTGGCTGCTTCAGATCTTATAAATAGTGGCCAAGATATAATAAACATACCTTTCCTAAGACTGGCTTTATTCCTGGTGTGGAGCTTATGTACCAGAAGAGCCCAGCTGCCTACACAGCTCTCTGTACACAGCAGTCAGGGGAGAGGCTCACCCCTTACTAGATGTTTCATCGTGGGAAAGTTACTTATATCAGATTAAAGGTACTGGCACCAGACATTTCTATAATGCCTCTTCTGATTGGAAAACTTAAAAATTTTAAGTAAATCAACTTCTCTGAATCTGTTTTCTTATCCACAAAATAGGGATATTGAAATTAATCCATCTTTCTTCCTAGGGGTGTTGTAAACCATCCTGTTGCCAACTTTCCTACATTATATAATTAAAAGGAAACATTATCATCAGTATCGTACTTATCATCACCATTGAAACTTCCTATAAATATAAAAAGTTCCATTTGGAAAACTGTTCAGTTTCTTTGAATGGATTAAAAGAAAGACACATAATGAATGAAAAAAATTGTCAGAGTTTGCTTTAATTTTTTTCTTTATAAATATCTGAGCTCATCTTGCAATAAAATATGTACTCGTGTGATTGTAATCATTTCCATGGTAGCAGATCGGGGATGACACACAAAGGTCTGAGACTTGAATATAGGTTCAAGCAGCAGGAGAAACTGGTTTGGGACCAAATAAGCTCTTATTCAAGTAAAACTGTCGAAAAACACTGCCAAGGGAATACAGAAAATAACTGGGGAAGGAAATTGCTTTTGGGATAAATGTTCTGTTCTTTCAAGTTTGCTCTGGTACAAAAGTGCCCCTTTGAAGAGACTTAATAGAACTATTAGAAGGACCAAACATGAAATATCTCATGAAATCTTAACAGGTTTATTTTATAACCATTTTTCCTAAAGGTGTATATAGAGGAAAAAGAAACCAAGGAGATAAAATTTGCACTCTTGTACAAATGCACAACGCTATTTGATGTAGAACAATTACTTATGTCTAAATCGATTCCAAATTTGCTATCTGATCTGTGCTTTGCTGTTACTTATGCATTCTGTGCTACCTGTATGTCTGGACGCCAAACTGAAGTGCTTGATTTTTCCTTCACTTGCTCATTTACTGAACTTTTGCAGGTACTTGTAGCTCTTTAACAACAACAGTCCGTTGATGCTGTCTTTAGTTTTGATGAAAGTTTTGATATCCTTGTCTTCCTCTTACTTTTCAGTTATTGGGCATCCACTGTGTGCTGGGATGCTGTACAGATATGAGGAGTTGCCTGTTCTAGGCCCTGAGGATAAAAGAATGTATCAAATACATTCCCTGCTTGCAAATAACTTGCAGTTAGAATTTTAAATTTAGACCGTTGAAATACAACAATATGGAGCTACAGTGTCTGTAATCTACAAAGAGCAACAAATTCAGTGTTGCCTAGAGTCACCTGGGTGGCTCAGTCGGTTGAACATCCGACTT
This sequence comes from Herpailurus yagouaroundi, assembly GCF_014898765.1. NCBI lineage: Eukaryota > Metazoa > Chordata > Mammalia > Carnivora > Felidae > Herpailurus > Herpailurus yagouaroundi. Next base: position 69,689,094 of record NW_024412388.1, read on the forward strand.
TGGCTCAGGTCATGATCTCGTGGTTTGTGAGTTCCAGCCCCGCGTCGGGCTCTGTGCTGACAGCTAAGAGCCTGGAGCCTGCTTCAGATTCTGTCTCTCTCTCTGTCTCTCTCTCTCTCTCTGCCCCTCCCTCACTCACATTCTGTCTCTCTCTCCTTCAAAAATAAATAAACATTAAAAAATTAAAAAAAAAAATTCAGTGTTGCCTTAGAGGAGGGGTCAAAATTGTTAAGTGTATTAGTAGTTTCACTGAGGCATGGAAGACCAGTAGGATTTAGCCTGTCCAGTGGAGGGGGGAAGGGAGGCCATAGGGGATTCAGAAAAGGGGAAGTGGGGTATTTCTAGGGTCAGAATAGAGGAAGGGTGTATTAGTTGGCTAGGGTGACCATAAAAGAATACCACAAACTAAGTGGCTTAAATGGCAAAAATTTGTGTTTTTTTTTGTAGTTATGGAGACTGGAAGTCCAAGTTCAAGGCATCTCCAGGATTGGTTTCTGTGAGGCCTCTCTCTCTGGCTTGCAAATGTGTCCTCACATAACCTAACCTCTGTCTGCATGGACTTCCTAGTGTCTCTTCCTCTTATAAGGACACCAGTCCTACTGGATTAGAGCCCTACCCTTATGATATTATTTTAGCTTGATTATCGTGCTTAAGTTACATTGGGAGTTAGGGCTTCAGCATATGAATTTTGGTGGAGCTAGGGGTGACACAGTTCATCCATAACAGAGAGTAAAGGACTCAAGTCTAGTCAATGAAGTAAAGGAATGAGCAAGATCATATAATGCTTGAATGTCAGACTGTGTGTCTAAGTTAATAAATTTTAGGAAACTGGGGAACCACTGAGGATTTTGTCAAATGGGCTACTGTGATCAGATTTGCCCTTTTTAAGGATCGTTCTTGCTGCAGGATGAGAGAGCAATGAAGGTGGGGTCAGTGGCAGAGACAAGCTCAGATGCAGAGAGACAGGTTAACAGAGCAGGGAAGCCTGCCAGGCCAGGGACAATGATGGCCTGAGTCAGCAGTGGATAAATTAAGGAGACCTTTAGGGAGTAGAATTGATAGGAAGTGATGGTTAAATTGTGTATAGAGAGTGAGGAAAGGGAAGTGGTTGGTGTTGGCTTTGCAGTATTTGGAGTAACTAAGTAGATAACGAGATAAATACAGTAAAAGTACTGGGATTTAGGGGTTGGGCAGGAGATGACATGATCAGTTTTGACATAAAGACTTTAAAGCCTGTAGAACATTCAGATGGAGATGTCTAGGTAGATATATAAGCCTGAATGTCTCAAAAGAGTTCTTGGATGAGAACAGTTTGAAGTTATTCAGGAATATTGGCAAGAGTTAGAGCTGTGAGAGAAATTACCTAATTAATGTAAACTGTGAAGATAGCAAAAAACACCTCATACAAATAAAAGGTACGAAGCATTGTCATTTAAAGTATGAGTAGAAGAAGACAGCCCTTCCTATTGATGTATATAAAAATATAATTCAAATAATACACTAGTTGTGAATTTGACTCAATTCTCTAAATAAATAGTAAATTATGTTTGTATTGTGATTTACCAAATAAATCGCATTGCAAAGATTTATTCCCATTGTACGTAAATATTTTATTCTCTTTGATTTCAATTTCAATCTGTGATTTGATTTTCGGCTTAAAGTCTTGTAAAAACTAATCATTATTTTGGTTGCAATATTTTCCCAAGTCTTCCAAGTAGTGTTAAGATTAAAACCTAAATCCCTATTAACTAGTAATGGAGTTTTGAAAAATGTAAATAACTCCAATAATACCTTTAAATCAGGGAAAATTTGACTTAATTCTAAATATGGCATCGTTCTGTGCTTTTGATTTCAAGTTGCATAACTTTAACAGCTGTATCTTAAAGCATTATCAGGAGATGCTAATTCATATTCTTGCTAATTCATATATCACTGCTGTGTCCCATTCATAATAGTCACATGCACACAGTATATCTACCTGAGAATATTGACCTGGAGAATTGGAATTCATTGGAATTCTTCCTATGAGGAAGGAAGGGACCCAAACAGCTGGTAACAGTAATTCTTGAGCCTTGCTGCATTTTTTTTTTCTTTGAATATCTATTTACTGTCTCAGGCACTGTTCTAGGAGCAGTGATTACAGAGGATAGCAGTAAACAGAACTTAGCTGAGACCTCCTTGTTTCAGAGCTTACAGCATATCTTCTTTTGAATTCACCTGAATATATTGCTGTAAAACCCTATCCCTGCATATAAGAATGGGATGGTGTAGTGCTGTTGCTGCAGCTGTTTATGGAGCAGTTCATTGTAAGTTGGCTCTTCAATTCCATCACCTGTTCTTGGAGGTAGCTATTCTGTATTCCAGAACTTCCCTCACAGTGATGGAAGTAATGACTTGGACCAAGATGAGCAGCCACGAAATCATTTGCTATTGGGCCCAATAGGGTAGGGAAAAAGATAGTCCTTGGTCTCGGTTTTCTTTGAATCGTCATTGTTTCCTAATTTCTGTTCATGGCTCTTCTTCTCCAGCTTGAATATTCAAGAATATAGGAGGTTAATTAGTTGAAGCGGAAGAAGTATGAGGTTGGTTTTAGTTAAGTAAAAGTGACAGAATTTTGAACTCTGCAAACCGTGACAAGAATTCCGAGGCATTCGCTACCACTTGGTTATTGATTTCCACAGATTTTTGCATCATTTAAAAAAACCAGACTAACTTAAGGTAAGCAACATTATCTATACGACAAACTTGTCTTTAAGGAAATCTAATGGTGTTGACACATAAAGTGGAAAAGACTTTTTAAAAATGTGTATTTTAACACTGTGGTTGAGTTATTAAATAGCATTTATTGTGCTTCCATTTAGAACATTTGAATAAAGAAAAGCCTATACAATTTCATATGTTTTTCTTTCTTAACATGTGAAAAGAGAGAACCATTAAGTCACTTTAATGAGAAGTATTTCCAAATATCAAATGCAATAATATTTTAATTTCTCATTATGTTTCGTATTTACCATGCAGTAGATTAAAAAAGCAGAAAATTTAGAAATGATTGAAATTTGAAATGAATATTGTTATTATACTGGCCTAACAATGTCATGATTCTTCCCCAGGGGCTCAGTATCACACTTCAGTATCTTGATAGATATCATAGATGTTAGGTTATTATCAAATCTGACAGAAAAGGCTGTGATTTGAAAGCTTCCTTAAGAATTCTATCTGTAATTTCTGTTAACATTTGACAGAGTTTCATGACATTAGAACCACTAAGCTCATTGAAATTCAACATTGGCTGAGTTTCTTGCATACGCTTCTCATTTACAGGTAACACTTCTATTTCCTGACACAGAGATTCAAAATGAATACCTCAAGCAGGAAAACAAAACAAAACAAACTACAAAAAAATTCATTTCAAAATAAAATCAAACACACCAGAACAAGTACCATACTGAGAAACATTTTAAGGAGACCGGGGGGCGGGGGGGGGGGCGGCGATGGAAAGGAGCAGATTTAATTGATAGAAAACAGACTTTTATACTCAAGTCCAAACAACTCATCTTTTCTGTCTTGTCAAGACAGTACCAAATAAATTTAGAAAGTAAATAGTAATAACTCAGATTGCCCTAAGACTGTTTTGTCAATCTCAGTAGTTCTAAAATTTGTGATTAAAACTATATCTCGCAAATATTAACCTTTCGATAGCTTTTGCAACTTGTTTCAAGATACATATATGTAGGAATTTTCCAATCTATTGACTTTTTTCCCCTTTCTATCTCTATGTGGACATATTTATTCAATTTGTATAAACAGCCACTTTAAGGTAAACTGGGAAAGTTGATTCAATTTGACAACTTCTAAGTATGATCTTATGTACCTTTGATATCAGACTGAAAAATAATCAGACAGCTTTTCCCTACTCCATAGGGGTTTTGGGGGAAAAAAGAAAAAAGAAAGAAAAAGTATATTTGTAGTTCCTTCATCTTCTGAACTAGTCACATGGCCATAAAATAACACAAAAACTCCCTGGACCAAGATACGAAGTAGACACTCAATGTGCTTGTTGATTTTTGGAAATTATATTTTGTTAAACAAAGATAGACAATATTATCCAAAAAGCTAGGCAAATATTTATTTGATGGAGCTTATGAAGAATAAAACATCAATAGTTAAATAAGGTCCTCTTAATGAGATTCTACCCCTTAAAATTGCTCAGAACATGTAAAGCATGTTAATTAGTAACATTATTTTTATACTTCCTAAAAATGATAGGGTTTTCTCTGCTTTTTCTCTCTTGAAAATTTATACGACAAATACATATTGCACACCTATAATGTGCCAGGCATAATTGTCATAGTGTGTCAACATAATTGCTGTTTTTCTAAGTAAAAATTTTAAACCGGACACATAGTCTGGAAGTAGATTTTTTTGTACTTTCCATGGTCTTGCAGTTTCCTGTATATCATCTGTAATCTCCAACCTCTAAATATGCAGTGAACGGTAAGTTAATTTTCAGGTCACAGATACCAACTGATACTTGTATTCTGAATGTCGAACTTGGAATTTCCAGATGAAATAATGGATTATGCTGTGGGAACAAAAGGATAGAACACTTGCAGTTGTGATTGTCCTACACAAACTGAAATTCACAGACCTCATCCCATTAAACCCCCAGAAAAAAGAATGCCTTTTAATTAGTGTGCGTCCCCCCACCCCCATCCTTTATGAATGTTAGAATTGTAACAAAAAGGCCACTGCACCTTTGAAATGTTTCACGTGAAAGAGCCCAGTTTCTGGTTTCTATTTTGCACTTCTAAGTGTTTTCTAGATCCTTTGGAATGCTTTGCCTGCAATGGCTGTGCCATTCTTACAGCTTAATGCGTGTGCCTTTCTTGCAACTTTATTTCTAATTAGTTGTTGCCTTCTTAGAGATGAAAGCCCTTTTGCACCTTGAAGGGCGATGTGAACTTAATGAAAATATGCTGATACAAGTTAAAGATGTTTCTTTATGCGAGTAAGGGCGTTGAAGGTTAACCCTGACCTTCTCAGAGGAAAATTGCTGTACTATGTTTCAGTTAAGATTATGTATTACCATATTTCTTTCAGCTAAACCAGGCACATGATTTCAGGGTGAAAAGAGTTGTTTTCTTTAGAATCACCTAAACACAAGTTGGCTTAAATGGATAGCTGCAAAAATAAATCCTTGGCAGCAATAACAATACCAGGAGAGAATGTGGAGTGTTATCAAGAGTCGCATCAGGGCAGAGGGTCCGCCTTCCCATTTGTTTTTCTTTGGCTGGGGAAATAACGTCCCCTCTGGCAATAACTTCTGAAGTTTCTTTGTGTATTTTGAAGTATTCAGAGTGGACACTGTGATGTGCTGCCCAGATGCCCCTATAAGGGGCACTTGTTAGCCCAGCTGCTGGGAGTGCTGCCGACAGAAAGCTTTCAGGAATCCCCTTCCGGGACTGCCTCAGGTGGAGAGTGACCCTGCTCACACCAAGCTTTTTTTAGGTCAGCCCCCGTCAGATGACTGATGATACGGGTGGAGGGACATAAAAGCCTGGATACCTTAGCCCAGCTTGGAATTTTGAAGGGCCATTCTAGTCTTAGAGTTGCCTGTGAAAAGATGAAAGAAAAGTACAACGCACAGGCATATAAGCATCTCTTAAATTCGCCCATTTGCCACGTTTATCTTCATATAGATATGCACACGTGCAGATTGCTAAACTTTGAGAAGAATGTTTCAGAAATTACGATGCATCACCCTGAAATATGTCAGCAGTTATTTTCCAAGAATAAGGACACTCCGCTGCATAGCCGTAATAATATTGTCACTCTCAAGGGATGTAACGTTGATACTATACAACTGCCTGATATACGGTCCGTATTCTAATTTCCCCAGTGTCCTAGAAATGTCTTTGAGAGCTGTTTTTTTTCTCACTGGGAATCCGTCAAGGATCGCAGATTGTATTTGTGTCTTTAGTCTTCTTTAATTTACAATAGCTCTCCCACTTTCCTCTTTCTGAATCATATTTTTTAAGAGTTCAGAAAATTGTTTTGTGGAATGCCACACAACCCGGGTCTGTGTGAGTGTTTCCTGATGAGTATGTTCATATTCAACATTTTTGTAAATAATACTAAAAATGTGATATTGTGTCCTCAGTGCATCTAGGTGATATTAAGTTGATGACTTAGTTAAGGTAGTGTCTATGAGACTTCTTCACTCATAAGCTATCTATTATCCTTCATAATTAATACATAATCTGTAGGGAACTCTGTTTCACCAAGGCTTTAAAACTTTGGATTTTATGTTCTCAATAACCTTCTCTAATGGTTTTAACATCCATTGAAAATCCTTGCCTAAATCTATTTTTATCCTAGAGTTTGCAAAATCGTTGTTTAATTTTTTCCTTCTATGTTTATTAGCTGGAAGTCTTCTGTAAAGATGTAAAGATGAGCCTTCCTTCTTTCCTTTTTTCTTCTCTGCCTTTTTTGGGGGGAGGGGCAGCAAAGGGTAGAAATCAGGGATTTTAAAAATTTGATGTGTAATAATTTATTAAAATTATTTTAGTTTTATATGTTTATGATTCCCCCAATTGAGTCAGTGGAAACCTCTTAAATCCTTTGATAGTTTGCTTTCAGGCATAAAAAGGTATTTTATTTCTTTGCCCACATTTGTGATCAGTTATGTCCTTCAAATGGTATTTACAAACCCAAATGGCATTTACAGGCCAAGATCTGGTGCCACTTTGTCATTGTTCCTGGGATTCATTCCATTTCTAGGGCTTTTCTTTGAACAGATCCAGGAAACAAACAAAATATAAAAATCACGTGTTCTTTCAGGGACCTCCAGTTTCTTCCTATCCTTCTCTCATATACCTCTTTCCTCAGTGAGAACTCTGGTTCCCAAGTAACATTCATCTGTTTACTCATTGGCCCTATATCTATCTAGCTATCTAGCTGTCTATCTATCTGTCTGTCTGTCTGTCTATTATCTATCTATTGTCTATTATCTATCGATTTATCTATTGACTTATCTATCTGTCATCTATCTATCACTTATCCGTCATCATCTCTTCCTCCTCCTCCTCCCTCATCATCATGATCATCATCATCATCTTTCACTTATTAGGAGGCTTAAATAAAACCCTTCAAAACACACCCCCACTGAGTAAAGATGAAGCTATTCTTGCTGTTTTTGTAGTTAGAATATATCCAGGGTACACAGCTGAAATACTATGGTCAAAGATATTTAATTAGTTCTGTTATTCCTATGTAATTATATTTTCCATTTGATATGGTTGTCTCCATTTGTCTCTGTGTATAATTAATTTTGCTGGTTTTAGTACATCTTTGTTGATTTCTTTTTGAAACTATAAAATGTTTTCATTATTCAAAAAATTTTTTAATCCCTTCTCCTTTTCTTATTTTATATAAGAATAGTTGGCTTAGGTTACTTAATATTCAAGTTTACTGTGATTGCCTTTGGGGGTAATTAACATTGTCCAGAAATGTATGTCTATACAATGAAGACTTTGTGTTTACCATTTTAGGGGAGAAAGAGGGAAGATTCATATTTGAATGAAGGTTTAGGTACATAAAATTTTAATACATTTTATCAAGTTCATCAAAGCCTAAAAGTATTACTTTGTTACGTAGGATATCACATGTGTTTAGAAGTGTGTGCATGGCTGTTGAGTAGCCAAAAACGTGGGCTGTGCCGGCTGTTGTCTCTCAGTTCCAAATACCCCCTTCATATTCTTCTCTATGATGCTGGCACTCTCTAAACTGTATTTCACCCTTGCCACCCCCATTGTCCTGTTAGGTTCTACCATAGGGCATCACGGGAGACTAGAGAAAAGAAGGAAGATGGAGAAAGCACTTGCTTCTTCTCGTTTACTTGATCCTTTCTGAGTTTCTCCAGCAATAACCCTTTACCCAGACAGAGATCTTTCTAGTAGTAGTTGTTTCAGCTTATTACTTATTCCAATACTTTTAGACTAGCCACTAAGAACTCTATTTTTTCAGTGGTCTGAGTCCGGGTTTCATGATGCCCCTCCTCAGAGCTCCTGAAGTTCTAGCACCATCTGGGGAGTGCTCTGTCTTCAGAAAAATGTGTTCCAACTTTGCGAATTTCCCCCTTCAGTTTCCTTCCTTTTATCCCAGCTTTTTGGGCAGGAGCTGCTTCAGGCAGTTATAATCTCTATGTTACCTAAGTGTTCCATGGTTGCCTTTTCATTCTTCCAACAATCTAGACAAGCTCCTAAATTGTATTGTGAATATAATTTATGTGGTTTCTGTTTTCCTGACAGGATGCTAACACATAGGTATACTAAGAATAGTCTTAGTCATTCCCTAACGTTTTTATATCCACACACACCTGTAGGCACCTGTAGGTAACCAATTTACTATATTTCACCATATCCTTCCTATATTTCATTTCAAAAAAAAAAGATGTTTATCTATATTTATACTTAAATCTAAACCTGTGTGTAAGAAGTGATGTCTTTTCATAAGGATCTTTTTTTTTTTTTTTTTTTTTTTTTTACAAAATCTGTAATGTATTCCATCATGAGAATTACCATAGTCATTCAGTCATTCTCCTATAACCAGACATTTGGGTTGTTTCCAGTATTCTTTATTACAAATAATGCAGCTATGAAAAACTGTGTACATAGTTTTATCCCACATTTTTGGAGCTATACCTTCAAGAAAAAATTTCTAAAAGTGAGATTTCTAAGTTAAAAGGTAAACATATATAGAGTGTTGTTAGATATTGCCAAATTCTTTTTATAGCAATTGTCTCATTTTGCACATTTTCCTACAGTATAAAGAGAATCTGTTTACCCAAAGTTTGCAGAAATAGTGTATTCTCAAGCTTTTGAATATTTTGCTCAATCTGACAGATAAGAAACTGTATCTTTACAGTTTAGTTTTAATGTGAATTTCTCTCATTATGTTTGAATATTTTTTATATGTGTAAGGGTAAGCTTTATACCTTCCCCCATGAACTATTTGTTTATTCTTTTCACTCTTTGGTTTTAACTATTTGTCTCCTCAATTTTTAGGAATTCTTTATATATCAGGAAGATTGTTTTATTTGTTATATATATTCAAGTGTTCATTCCTTCTTGGTTATTTTTCTTTTGAATTTGCTTATAATGTTCTTTTGTGGTTGTTTTTGTTTTGTTTTGTTTTTTGCTATGCAAAATGTTGTAAGTATTCAAAATTATTAATATTTTACTTGTATTATATCTAGAGCCCAGATATTTGGTTAGACATTATTCTGGATGCTTCTGTGAAGGTGTTTTGGGGATGAGATTAACATTTCAATCACTGGATTTTGAGTAAAGCAGATTGCCCTCCATAGTGTGGGTGTGTTTCATCCAGTCAGCTGAAGGCATTAATAGGACAAAGACTAAAAAACAAAACAAAACAAAACAAGACTAAAAAACAAAAACAAGCAAATAAATAAATAAAAGAACAAAGACTGACCTCCCCCAAACAAGAAGAAATACTCCCAGCTGACTGTCTTTGGTCCCAAACTGTAACTTTTCCCTGAGTCTCCAGCCTGCCAGCCCACCCCATCATATCATCATATCATCATATCATCATATCACTAAGCCTCCACAATTGCGAGAGTTAATTCCTTAAAATAAATCTCCCTCTATGTATATAGACATACCCGACTGATTCTGTTTCTCTGGAGAACCCTAACATACATACCTTATCCATTTGGAATTTATTATGATGTTTGGTGACATGTTTCCTGCCTTATCTGTTATCCAAATGGTTATCTAGTATGTCAGCATCATTTGTTAAAATGTCTATCCTTTCTGGGGCGCCTGGGTGGCGCAGTCGGTTAAGCGTCCGACTTCAGCCAGGTCACGATCTCGCGGTCCAGGAGTTCGAGCCCCGCGTCAGGCTCTGGGCTGATGGCTCAGAGCCTGGAGCCTGTTTCCGATTCTGTGTCTCCCTCTCTCTCTGCCCCTCCCCCGTTCATGCTCTGTCTCTCTCTGTCCCAAAAATAAATAAACTTGAAAAAAAATTAAAAAAAAATGTCTATCCTTTCTCAATGATTTGAGAGGTCACTTTTATCATATATATAAACGTTCATCTCGACTTAAGTCAATTTCTAGGTAACCTGTTCTATTCTACCGGCGTATGTATTCTTGCAACAATAACACCTTACTTCCTAATTTTAGGAACATTATAGTACGTTTTCATTTCTGATAGGGCTACTGCCCTTCACTTCTGTTCTCCCCTCGCCCCCAAATTTGGTCATCTTATCACTTAAAAACTTCAAATGTTTAGAAAATTTGAAAGAATTTTACAGTGAGCACTCATACACCAGCGCACATAGTATAATATTAATTTTCTTTTAATCTTACTTTATTACATATTTGTTCATTTATCCATCCCTCTGTGTATACATCAGTCCATCTTATATTTGGGGTGCATTCCAAAGTAAAGTACAGACATCACTATCATCCTCCCAAATACTTCAGTATCTATAATGTCAAATAGAATTAAATATTGGTTAGAGTCTTATCTTTAAAATAAATTTTCCTATAATGAAATGCATAAATCTTTAGTGTAGCATCCATTAAGTTCTCACAAATCCATATACCTTGTGATACAGTAAAGTTCTCTCATTGTCTTTCCCGGCAAATGCCTAGTAATGTTCTAAAGGTAATTGCTATTTAGATTTTTTCACACCATAGGTTAGTTTTGCCTATTCTTGGACTTCATGCAATTGAGTCATACACTATGTAAACTTTTGTTTCAAATTTCTTTTATTTGGCAGTATGTTTTGATAGTCATCCATGTTGTGTGCATGAGTAAATTATTTCTTTTAATTGCCGAGTAGTATTCCATTATATAATTATACCAAACTTTGGTTGTGTATCTTTTACTGATGGACACTTGAATTGTTTCCAATATTTGGCTGTTATGTACAAAGCTGTAATGAACACTGTTAAATAACTACTTAGGGGATATAT